>NC_092234.1:3627064-3852064 GCF_036320965.1 Panulirus ornatus
TGGGAAGGGAGCATTATTGGATTGTATACAAATTAGTAAGTATACAAAGGAGAGACTCTTGGATATGAATGTGGTAAGAAAGACGGCTAGGGAGATGTCTGATCATTACCTAGTGGAGATGAAGTTGAAGGTTTGTAGTGGCTTTATGAAAAAAGGAAATGATATGGGTTGAAAGATGGCTGTGAAAGTGAGTGAACGTGGAAAAGAGGCTTCTGAGAAAAAGAGAGATTCCTTCTGGAAAAGAGGCTTCTGAGAAAAGATACCAGGAGAGATTCTTTCCTCTTTCTTACCATTCCCTCTGTACATGAGGCTAGAGGTATCAATTTTCCCAGTCCTTCATTGTAAATTTCACAGGGGCTTTTCACCCCTGGTTACTGAACTCCATTTCTCAGTGTAAGCTACCACAGAAGTTGTTGAGGTTTGTTGAGTTTCCACAGTTATATCTCTTCTTCATTTCTTATCCCATCTGTGCTCTTTTTATGTCCTTATTTGTCTCATAGTCAAACTTGAGTGTTGCATGATCACTTTTCCCAATGTTGTAATCTATCATTCTATCTATACGTCTGAGGCCTGTTCCTTCCAGGAGCTCCTGTCGAGGGGATGGCCACAGCAAAAAAGTCTTCATTTATCCCTGCCCTCATATGCCTCCTTCACATCAATCCATGCACTCTTACCCCATTTCTCTCCCTCCAGTACTCTATCACAGGTGGTCTTCTCACACTAACCCCTTTCAACGTACTATCATACACTTACCATGTAAAATCCTATCTTACATTCTTTCCACATGTCCAAACCACCTTAAAGTGTTATGTTTCACCCATTTAGCACTCCACAACTCATTCCCTTTGCATTCCCTGCCATACCAAATCTTTCATACACCCCCTCATTATTTTCTTTATTTCATCTAGTCATACCACATACTCCTCTCAAGAAACTCATTTCACCAGCCTAGATTCTTGGCCCCTATGACTCATCCCATGTCCATGTTTCAGCTGCATAGGTCAGGGATGGAGAAATTTGCTGTCCCTTTATTCTTTTTTCACTTCCATACCTACATCTATTCCATTCATTATTCTATTAAGAAACCTAATTACTCTTCTACCCTGTACTTTTCTGTCCCTTATCTCTCGTATGTAAAATATTCTCAGTATCCATGTTGGTATGTGTGAAGATCTAGAAATGTGCTCAGTGATATGTTGGAATAGAAAATTTTCTTGCCTACACTATAAAACCTTTTGTTGCCATGAGTTTCTGTCACCAAGAGATTCTAAATTCCCTTAGTCTGTGTCATTGTAACTGAAATCCCACATTATCAGTACTTTACCACCAATGAGTAGTGTTTTACATCTTCATGTGCATCTGATTGTTCCTTCCTGATTATAATATATTTGTTCTGGATCATTGCAATGTTAACACCTCCATGCACTAATTCTCTGCAGTTACTTTTTCCATAATGTTTTGTCTGAATGGGCCATCCTCCACTATTTCTTGATACTTTTGACTATTAAGAGGCTTAATCTTCCCTTTCTGTTGCTTCTCTTTCCCTCCTTACTATTGTGTACCCTTCTGGGGTATGTCTGATTGAATGGACTTTAAAAACTGGTTTTGGATAATTATTTTTTAGTGGTTGTTGAGTTAGTATGATATATGTAAGTTTATTGAATGTTAGGGCAGGGGGAATCTGTAAATATAAGCTCCTTATGTGTGGAGAAGGGGTGAACTTTGTATTTCTCCTGTGGGTTTAGTGTTTATCAACATCTGACCCTTAGGATTGGAAAAGGAGTAGATAGAATATTTTCCTTTGTCCTAGTTGAATTTCAATCCCACCTCAGTTATATTCTTGAATGATACATGAAAGTAATCATATTTGTTATTTACTTTTTATTGCCATCTTTTCAACAGCTGGGCAGGGGAGCTTCCTGGTTCGTCCAAGTGATAACTCTCCCGGTGATTACACTCTCTTCTTTCTCACCAATAACATTATTCAGAGATTTAGAATTGAGAAGAGAGGTGTGAAGTAAGTGTCTTTAATTGTTTTGATTAACTAGATATACAATTCTACATAGTTTCCAGGTTTTGTATTCTTGATTCCATGTTGGAGTGATTAGTATTTCTGACCATGAGTCATGCACAGGTCTGCTTAGGTTTGATTCCAGGTATGGCAGTCAGCCCTGAGCCAGTCTAGCTGTTCATCCTTCTGCCCAGGCTTGTCAGTTTATGAACTCCTGGCTCAGTGTGGATGTATATATATTAAGGATATGTTTATGTGGATCAGGTGTTTGCTTTGAAGAATGTATGTGAGAAATACGTAGAAAAGCAAATGGATTTGTATGTAGCATTTATGGATCTGGAGAAGGCATATGATAGAGTTGATAGAGATGCTCTGTGGAAGGTATTAAGAATATATGGTGTGGGAGGCAAGTTGTTAGAAGCAGTGAAAAGTTTTTATCGAGGATGTAAGGCATGTGTACGTGTAGGAAGAGAGGAAAGTGATTTGTTCTCAATGAATGTAGGTTTGTGGCAGGGGTGTGTGATGTCTCCATGGTTGTTTAATTTGTTTATGGATGGGGTTGTTAAGGAGGTAAATGGAAGAGTTTTGGAAAGAGGGGCAAGTATGAAGTCTGTTGTGGATGAGAGAGCTTGGGAAGTGAGTCAGTTGTTGTTCGCTGATGATACAGCACTGGTGGCTGATTCATGTGAGAAACTGCAGAAGCTGGTGACTGAGTTTGGTAAAGTGTGTGGAAGAAGAAAGTTAAGAGTAAATGTGAATAAGAGCAAGGTAATTAGGTACAGTAGGGTTGAGGGTCAAGTCAATTAGGATGTAAGTTTGAAGGGAGAAAAACTGGAGGAAGTAAAGTGTTTTAGATATCTGGGAGTGGATCTGGCAGCGGATGGAACCATGGAAGCGGAAGTGGATCATAGGGTGGGGGAGGGGGCGAAAATCCTGGGAGCCTTGAAGAATGTGTGGAATTTGAGAACATTATCTCGGAAAGCAAAAATGGGTATGTTTGAAGGAATAGTGGTTCCAACAATGTTGTATGGTTGCGAGGCGTGGGCTATGGATAGAGTTGTGCGCAGGAGGATGGATGTGCTGGAAATGAGATGTTTGAGGACAATGTGTGGTGTGAGGTGGTTTGATCGAGTAAGTAAGGTGAGGGTAAGAGAGATGTGTGGAAATAAAAAGAGCGTGGTTGAGAGAGCAGAAGAGGGTGTTTTGAAATGGTTTGGGCACATGGAGAGAATGAGTGAAGAAAGATTGACCAAGAGGATATATGTGTCGGAGGTGGAGGGAACGAGGAGAAGTGGGAGACCAAATTGGAGGTGGAAAGATGGAGTGAAAAAGATTTTGTGTGATCGGGGCCTGAACATGCAGGAGGGTGAAAGGAGGGCAAAGAATAGAGTGAATTGGATCGATGTGGTATACCGGGGTTGACGTGCTGTCAGTGGATTGAATCAGGGCATATGAAGCGTCTGGGGTAAACCATGGAAAGCTGTGTAGGTATGTATATTTGCGTGTGTGGACGTATGTATATACATGTGTATGGGGGTGGGTTGGGCCATTTCTTTCGTCTGTTTCCTTGCGCTACCTCGCAAACGCGGGAGACAGCGACAAAGCAAAAAAAGAAAAAAAAAAATATGGCATTTATGAATCTAGAAAAAACATATGACAAGGTTGGTCTGTGGAAGGTGTTATGGAATATATGGTATGGGAGGAAAGCTGTTAGAAGCAGTAGGAGTTTTTATTAGGAAAGTAAGGCACATGTGTGAGTAGGTAGAGAGGAAGGTGAGTGGTTCCAGGAGAGGTATAGTGCCATTGTATGAAGGCAAGGGAAAAGTAATTAATGTTCATATTACTGTGATATAAGTTTGTTGATTATTCCAGATAATTATTAATGTTCAGATTACAGTGGTATAAGTTTGTTGATTGTCCCTGGTAAGTTGTATGGTAGAGTGGTGATTGAGATGGTGATGGCATGCACAGATCATCATACTGTGAAGGAACAGTGTTTCTTTAGAATTAGTAGACTGTATGTGTATCAGGTGTTTCCTCTAAAGAACATATTTGAGAAATTTATATGTAGCATTGATGGTTTTGGAGGAAGTATATGGTAGGATGTATAGAGATGCTTTGTGGAAGGTATTACAAATATATAGTGTGGGAGAAAGGCAACTAGCAGCATTGAGGAGTTTCTGTTGAGATTAAGGCAAGTCGGAAGAGAGGAGGGTAAGTGGTTCCATGTAAGGTTGGGTTACTGGCAAGGGCATGTGAAGTTATGTGGTTACCGTGGCTATTTAATCAGGTCAAGGATGGTATGGTTAAGGTCAATGCAAGGTCTTGGAAAGAGGGACAGGTTTGCATTCTGTTGATGTTAGAGGGTCTAGGAGGTCGGTCATTTGTTTACTGATGACAGCTCTGTTGGCAGAGTTGTATGGGAAACTGCAGAAGTTGGTGTTTGAGTTCAGGAAAGTGTGTGAAAGGAGAAGGTTCAGAGTTGATTAAAAAAATAATGTTATGAAATTTGAGAGGGGAAAGAGACAGGTCGGTTGGAGTTCTTGAAGCAAGAGAAGTCTGCATGGGATAGAGTAAATTGGAACTACTTGGTATGCTGGGGCGACATGCTGTTAATGGGATAAGCCAGGGCATATGATGTGGTCAAGGGAAACCAAGATATTGATCTGTTTGGCTATACTGTGGATGCTTTGTTTGATTTTGTTGCATTATACTTGACAATTAAAGAGCATATTTTTGTTTATGAGGCTGTTTCATATGTTCCAGGTGCTACCTCTCTAAAGTGAGAAAGAATAGGATGGCTCGGGTGTTTGATTGTGTGCATATGTAGGAAGGGAGAGAAATGTGTATGTTTTGAGAGAGGAAAGTGGATGATCTGGCTCTGAATGAAACTAAATTCAAAGGGGAAAGGAATGAATGGTTGTGAATGTCCAAGAGGTAAAGCCAGGGATTAGCATGAGCATGAGAGCAAAGGCAGGTTTGGTACTGTTGATAAAGGAGGAGTTGTGGGAATGTGTTAGTGTAAGAAGTGAGTTCCAGAGTGATGTAGGGGAGAGTGAAAGTGAATCACAAGAGGTAGGTCACTGTTAGTGATTAATCAGTAAGAATAAGGAGCTGAGTGAGTGTCTTAGCAATTTGTGACTTGTTTCATGGCAGTCATTTGGCATTCTTTTTGACTCATAACTCTGAGTCTCTATTTTGCTTTTGTTCTTTTATTACACAACATACATTTTTTTTATTATATTTTCGTAGTGCACTCATATTCACAGTATATATTTTTTCAAAAAATTGTAAAATAGCTTAATGCAGCAGATCACTGTTCAGCTTCTGTCATGATAGGAAATGAGTTAACATTTTAGCTCAAATTCTGGGAATATAGTAGGGGTGCAATTAAGATATTTTGTTTGAATGTAAACTGCTTGTATCATAAATTTTTTTTTCATGCTTATCATAGGTTGGTAGGGAGGGATGCGTAGGAGGGAAGTATTAAAGGGATAACTAACACAGGATAAGACATTGTAGAAAAGGTAAATGGAAATAGCTGAACTCATAATTTAGTTGGAGTAGCAAAAGTGGAAATAAGAAGAGGAGAGCAAGAGGAATTGTGCAAAATCTTTCCCAGATGAAAAGATTGTTGACCACCATCCTGAAACACCTTGTTCCTGACTGTCATCCATAAAGACTCTAGTTGCTGACTACTTAACCCAGAGTCTATAGTTGCTTACTATGCTCCCTAAACTTTGGTTTCCAGCCATATTCACAAGTGAACAATGTTATCAGTCATTTATGGTATTATGTTAGGGACTTAGGTAGGAGAGACAACTTGTGACCATCAATCTTGTCTTAGGTGACAGTATGGGAAGAGCTGAGTTTAAGAAAATTCAAGATTTGTACTTCAATAGAATGTTTGTTTTTTATCATTAAGGACTGCAGTGCCTCCCAAAGATGCCAGAGAAGCTCATGAAAGTGCTAATTGGATCCAGTATCCTGCCAAAATAGATAAACTTCCAGGTGGCTACAGGTGGTTTGAACGATTACTAATTACCCCAACTCCCATTTCCTGCATAAAACCAACATCCTCTTCTTTGGCACAGAGTCAGCAAGTATATGTCCTCTCTGTTAATGCTCCAAAACATGCTTTTTGCTTTTACAATATTGTCCCAGTTGATAAAAGATTTTGGTCCTTTGCATGAATTTATAGGAATTAATGATGTTTTAATGGTGTAAGGTGACCCTGTATATGATTGGAACTCGGATTCCTTACTTGAAATGATCATGTTATACTAGAGGGCTTGGCTCACTGCCATTAACTTTTCATTTCAGTTCAGTGATTCCTGGACTTATCAGCCATTGCTTGATTTTGTGATGCTCGGAGGTATATTCTGAGGAAAGTTTTGCTTATAATCTAGTTGTTTTATTTTTGCTGGCCAGCTTAGTGTTGGCCAATGTTCTTGGAACTCAGGATGGTTCTGGTTACAAACGATATCTTTCACAGCAGTCTGTATTGTGGTTGAATGGTGTAAGCAGGTTATTGGCTGAAGTTGAAATCTCTTGTTTTCGTTGGAAATGAAGGTCTTGTTTTTTCTTTTTCTTTTGACGAAGATATAACTTTCTTCACTTTTCTGTGGGTTTTCTTTTGACGAAGATATAACTTTCTCCACTTTTCTGTGGGTCTTCAAACTCTTGAGAAACTATCTCAATTATAGCATTTCTGCCATGGTTTAGGCTGGTATGGCATAAAGCATAGCCAGGAAGACAAACTTCATCACTTTTTAGAATTAGCCAGATATTCTTCTCATGGTTTTATAGAATTCTAAAATGTTTTGCTTAATGCTTCCAGTCTCTTTTTGGGATGGACCAGTGATGATGGCCTGTATTTTGCAGATTTCCTTCCTGTTTCCCCACTTCTATATCTCATTTAGAAGGTCCTAAGTATACAACTGTGTAGATTCTGTTTGTGACTTTCCCTTCTGTTTGTGAGTTTCCCAACAGATCCCTGTTGTTTGCAACATTCTGTATGACCTATAGTGCTTATTATCATAGACTTTTTTTCTATTTTACTGTAAAGTGTGCCTTTATATGTGTAATTAGACCTGTTGATTGTGGTGTTTTGTGAATTATATGTACTAGGTAGGCTTAAGGTTTTCGATAGAGTGAGGCCATATGTAGCTGATCTACCCCATGATAGTGGTTTGGATTAATGATGATGGATAGGTAGATGATTTTATGAAATCCTTCATAAAATTGCATGAGTTATGCATAAGCCTTCCTACCATCTTAAAAGTGTAGTATTTTATTGTGCCAGTTATATAATCTGTTCTCAGATGAGATCTAGATAAGGCATAGCTGACTCAGCTTGCTGTTCCTGGCTGTGTTGCTTTACTTGGAAAATCTTCATTTGGTTGAAACTTGTTTCTCTTTTAGGATGTAAATATCTTTTTCTTCTTTTAAACTTTTAAACTATTCGCCATTTCCTGCGTTAGCGAGGTAGCGTTAGGAACAGAGGACTGGGCCTTTTTTGGAATATCCTCACCTGGCCCCCTCTGTTCCTTCTTTTGGGGAAAAAAAAAAAAAAAAAGAGGGGAGGATTTCCAGCCCCCCCCCCCCCCCCCCCCCCCCCCCCCCCCCCGCTCCCTCCCCTTTTAGTTGCCTTCTACGACACGCAGGGAATACGTGGGAAGTATTCTTAATCCCCTATCCCCAGGGATGTAAATATATCTGACAAAATCTCCAGTCAAGGGCAGAAGTTCTCATTTATTTTAGGCCTTCCAGTAATAAAAAAAAAAAAAAGGTAAAAGGACAAATGATAACCCAGGAGTTATGAAGGAATGGAAAACTTGACTTTAGAAAGACAGGATGTATTTCATTGTAGTTCATAGGAAAGACATGAGAAGTTAATGTGTGCAGTAAGAGGAAAAACTAGACATCATGATGGCCGAATTCTAGAATTATTGTTGACAGTGCAGTAATTATGGGATCATGTGACTTAGCCAGAGGAGAAATCTAAGCAGTTTACTGTCATATGCTGATATTGTGAAAGCCAGGTGAGAAAGAATTGATAATGACAGGGAAAGTGAATTGACATTTGGAGTATGAATAGGAGAGGTTATGATAAGACTGCTCTTCTGAGTGAGGATATGAAGTTCAAACTTCCTTAGATGAGAGATCAATACTGTATATAGTAATGAATCAGTCTTTTTTTCCCAGTACTTTTCAGAAATGGAACTTCAGCACCTGAATAAAAGTCAGAGGCTTTAAAACAGACTTAGCTGTTTGCATAATGAGGGCTATCCGAGATAAATTAAGTGTTATGTTGTATCAAATATGTTTATCGTATTGAATTGTGGGAAGTTTTGCTTTAGGAAGAGTGAGAGTTTTAGAAGTATTAAGCATGGTTACATGTGCCCCATAGGGAAATCTTGTCCTCCTTATTTCAACTGTACTGTAATTTGCTCCTCACCTATACTTGTTGTTTTTTATGTTTCACCAGTCCTGATATGTTTGAACTAGAATTTTATACCTGTTTATCAGAAATGGGACAAATAATCCTTTATGCAAGCTTCCTGTGCTCTCTGCATTTTATTGCTCTTCTTTCATAAGAGCTTTCAGTGCACTTTCTATCTTTTTTCTTTGCAATAACATACTTTAAGCTTGACTTTCCCATTACCATCCTCACTTCACTTCCAAGTCTTTGGAGTCCAGACTGATACAACACTCACACTCACTTTTTTCTCAGATCGATATGAAAGGTTTGGTCAGATGTCTAACTTTTAGTTTTTAAGCTCCTAGTACAATTGCT
This sequence comes from Panulirus ornatus, assembly GCF_036320965.1. NCBI lineage: Eukaryota > Metazoa > Arthropoda > Malacostraca > Decapoda > Palinuridae > Panulirus > Panulirus ornatus. Next base: position 3,635,875 of record NC_092234.1, read on the forward strand.
ATATTATCCATAAAATCCTTTCATATGATACAACCCACTGCAGTGGACTTCATTGCATAAAAATTCACCCTCTTCAGGACTTTTTGGACTTCATTAGATTAAGTGTGGGGTCTAATAGAAAAATCCATGAACTTTTATTACATTGCAGATTTAGTCCAGTTAAAGTTGGACCCATTGAACTGAGTTTGGGAGGAAGTTCCTGGTCTCAAGCATTGTCTCTAGATATCAGATGATGGCCTGTAAACCATCACCTCTGCAAATTTTTCTTTTCATTTTCATTCATTGTTCTCCCTGCTCATATTCACCTATTCCCATCTTATGTTTAGTTGCATTCTTAGATATAATTTCTAAGGCATTCATAACTTGATTTCTTATAGACACAACTTTTTTAGTGGTGGTTGGTTCCCAAGAAAACCCAAAAAATTGGTTTAGCTTATGTTGCCCTGTCTCTTAACATTGTATATGTACCATGTTTATACTCAAGTACACACACACACACACACACACACACACACACACACACACACACACACACACACACACACACACCAATTTAACTCAAGTGTGATATCCTGGCCATGCTTTCATTATTTGCTTAAAGATTTAATTGCTTCTACAATTTTTCCTTTGAAATGTTGAATAATTAGATTACTGTCACATTTTGCACTCCTGTGAGTGAGGGTTTAAAGAAAAAGAATTAAAATTGTTCATGTTTTTACACAAGTATGAGATTTACAGTAAATAAATAAATATATATATATATTTGTTGTTGATTGGTTGGTAATGATATTCATTGTATGTATGGATTATGGTGAAGTGCCTGTGGATTGGCTGAATACATGCATAGTGCCATTTTACAAAGGCAAAGGGGTAAAGGTGAGTCTTCAAACTACAGAGGCATAAGTTTATGTATTCCTTGGAAATTATATGGGAGGATTTTGATTGAGAGGGTAAAGGCATGTACAGAGCATCAGACTGGGGAAGAGCAGTGTGGTTTCAGAAGTGGTAGAGGATGTATGGATCAAGTGTTTGCTCTGAAGAATGTATGTAAGAAATACTTAGAAAAAGATGGATTTGTTTATAGCATTTATGGATCTGAAGTAGGCATATGATAGGATTGATAGAGATGCTTTGTGGAAGTTCTTAAGAGTATGTGTGTGGGAGGTAAGTTGTTAGAAGCAGTGAAAAGATTTTACCAAGGATGTAAGGCATGTGTATGAGTAGGAAGAAAGGAGAGTGGTTCCCAGTGAATGCCAGTCTGCGGCAGGGGTGTGTCATGTCCCCATGGTTGTTTAATTTGTTCATGGATGGGGTGGTTAGGGAGGTAAATGGAAGAGTTTTGGAGAGAGGGGCAAGTATGCAGTCCATTTTGGATGAGAGGGCCTGGGAAGTAAGTCAGTTGTTGTTCGGCAATGGTACAGCTCCAGTGGCTGATTTGAGTGAGAAACTGCAGAAGTTGATGACTGAATTCGGAAAAGTGTGTAAAAGAAGAAAGTTGGGAGTAAATGTGAATAAGAGCAAGGATGTCAGGTTCATTAGGGTTGAGGAACAAGTTAATTAGGATATGAATTTGAATGGAGAAAAATTGGAGGAAGTGAAGTGTTTTAGAGATGTGGATGTGGATGAAGTGTTTTAGATAGGGTGGATGTGTTGGAAATGAAGTGTTTGAGGACTATAAGTGGTGTGAGGTGGTTTGATTGAGTAAGTAAATGAAAAGGTAAGAGAGATGTATGGAAATAAAAAGAGTGTGATTGAGAGCAGAAGAGAGTGTGTTGAAAGGGTTTGGACATATGGAGAGAGTGAGTGAGGAAAGATTGACAAAGAGGATATATATGTCAGAGGTGGAGAGAAGAAGGAGAAGTGGGAGACCAAATTGGGGGTGGAAGGGTGGAGTGAAAAAGATTTTAAGTGATTGGGGCCTGAACATACAGGAGGATGAGAGGCGTGCAAGGAATAGAGTGAATTGTAATGATGTGGTATACCAGGGTTGATGTGCTGTCAGTGGACTAAACCAGGGCATGTGAAGTGGGGCCTGGATGTGGAAAGGGAGCTCTTGTTTCGGTGTATTACACATGACATCTAGAGACTGAGTGTGAACGAATGTGGCCTTTGTTGTCTTTTCCTAGTGCTGCCTTGTGTGCATGTGGGGGGAAGGGGTGCCATTTTATGTGTGGCGGGGTGGCGTCGGAATGGATGAAGGCAGCATGTATGAGTATGTAAATGTGTATATATGTATGTGTATGTTTATGTATGTATACGTTGAAATGTATAGGTATGTATATGTGCATGTGTGGACATTTTTGTGTATACATGTGTATGTGGGTGGTATGAGCCATTCTTTCGTCTGTTTCCTTGTGCTACTTCACTAACGTGGGAGACAGTGACAAAGTATAATAGAAATATGAATATGTTTTTTTTTTTTTTTTTTTTTTTTTTTTTTTTTTTTCCCCGCGTTTGCGAGGTAGCACAAGGAAACAGACGAAAGAAATGGCCCAACCCACCCCCATACACATGTATATACGTACGTCCACACACGCAAATATACATACCTACACAGCTTTCCATGGTTTACCCCAGACGCTTCACATGCCCTGATTCAATCCACTGACAGCACGTCAATCCCGGTATACCACATCGATCCAGTTCACTCTATTCCTTGCCCTCCTTTCACCCTCCTGCATGTTCAGGCCCCGATCACACAAAATCTTTTTCACTCCATCTTTCCACCTCCAATTTGGTCTCCCACTTCTCCTCGTTCCCTCCACCTCCGACACATATATCCTCTTGGTCAATCTTTCCTCACTCATTCTCTCCATGTGCCCAAACCATTTCAAAACACCCTCTTCTGCTCTCTCAACCATGCTCTTTTTATTTCCACACATCTCTCTTACCCTCACGTTACTTACTCGATCAAACCACCTCACACCACACATTGTCCTCAAACATCTCATTTCCAGCACATCCATCCTCCTGCGCACAACTCTATCCATAGCCCACGCCTCGCAACCATACAACATTGTTGGAACCACTATTCCTTCAAACATACCCATTTTTGCTTTCCGAGATAATGTTCTCGACTTCCACACATTCTTCAAGGCTCCCAGAATTTTCGCCCCCTCCCCCACCCTATGATCCACTTCCGCTTCCATGGTTCCATCCGCTGCCAGATCCACTCCCAGATATCTAAAACACTTTACTTCCTCCAGTTTTTCTCCATTCAAACTTACCTCCCAATTGACTTGACCCTCAACCCTGCTGTACCTAATTACCTTGCTCTTATTCACATTTACTCTTAACTTTCTTCTTTCACATATATCATTATACTTAACCGTTGTTTCCCGCATCAGCGAAGTAGTGTTGAGAACAAAGGACTGAGCCTAAGATGGAAAATCCTCACCTGGCCCCCTTCTCTATTCCTTCATTTGGAAAAGTAAAAACTGGAGGGGAGGATTTCCAGCCTCCCGCTCCTTCCCCTTTAATTGCCTTTTATGACATGTGGAGATTACGTGGGAAGTATTCTTTTCCCCGTCTGAAAAACTGATGAAAGTGAAAAGTGAACCTAATGCAGTTGAACATTCCAGGTACCTGATGGGTGGGAGAACATTTTCCTGCCTTGATGCTGTCATCAACAGATACAAAACGGAACAGATTTTAGAAGGTCATACATTAGGTAGTCCAGTTTGCAAGGTAAGAAATGTTTACTTGTCCCCACTTGTTCCTCACCTCTCTCCTTTTCTTCTTTGCTGTACCTTTTATTCTTATGTTCACAGCCAACCATCCTTTAAGCTTCCTCCTTGCTTTAAACCACTCAAGCATTTTCACTAGTTGCATCACTTTTACCCTAACCAGACCTGCATTGAATCCCTATCCTGTTCCCTCAAGGAGCTTACTCGTTTTATAGAATTGTTCAGAACTCTTTGGGAAAAGTTTTGACACTAGCGTGGTGCCATAGTGTGTAAGAACTGCTGACATAACTCTGCAGAAAGGAGACAGCTAAGTATTTCCAACAAATTACTGGCCATTGGAACCAACATTTTGTATTGGACTATTTTCACTCCATGACAGCTGATGACAGGTTGCATAGCACAAAATATAACCCATTTGCTGATTAAGTATACAGGTTGCATCATAAAAATTTGGTTTTGCATATCGTGCTTAACAAAGTTTTTGCATTGGTAAGATTTGTTAGAACTGTGAATTATCACCCTGCTTTTTGTTTTCATTTGAGTTGAAAGTGAAGTGTTGATTACAGAGTAAAGCATCACTAAGGTAGAACAGCATGGAAGGTATATTAGTGTGTACTTGGAAACACCCATGGTTGTATGTAGATAAAATTGATCTATTAGATGTATTATAGGAATTGAATAGAGTAGTAGTTTGATATATTTATGAAAGTAATTAGAATAAGAAAGTTCTGAAAGTGAAGGGTGATCTTCCTGTATTTAAGAGCTGATAAGGTTTTATGTATTGCAGGATGATGATCAGGCATTTAGGTGGTAGAGTAACTGCAGCAGATATTGATCATGTTAGGGAGAAGAGATGTAGGTGTTCTTAGAGCTTTGTCTAACTGGAAGTTATGTGTAAGATGTCTGCTTAATGATGTACTTATCCTTGTCCCAATCCTTATTTGTGAGAAATCTTTATTGCTGAGTACAGATGCAGTGTCTGTAAAAAAAAAAAGTCTGCCTCCCCATAAATTTTTAGAAGTGATGTCACACTTACATTTTAGTAGTTTGTCATCTCTTCTTTGGCCTTGATTACCATCTCCAGGTATCTGGGCATGGAATTGGCAAGGTTCCTGAAGTATTCTAGGTCCATGTTTTGGGTCCATTGGATCATAATCTCCTGATTGAGGTGAGGCTTTGATGAGGTGTTGCAGGAAGCATCTGCTTGATCATGCAATCTAAATGCCGAGTGCACCAAGAAATCTCATGAGTCCCCACATTTTCTTGATGCCAGTTAAGGACTTGGGCATTCACCTCCATAGAATGGTTAGAGCCAACCATCTTGAAGAACAGGTGGAAAAAATGCAATGCCCAGAAGCGAAATTCCAAAATGAATTGACAGCCAGGAAGAGTAAAAAATGTTTTTTCCTAAAGATAGCCTGAGGCATTCTGAGGCAGATTGCTAGTGCTCACAGTGTTAGAAACTCTAGCCAGTGACCAGTTTTATGATGATTTCACCATGAGAGCATCATGTGCTTCTACCCATAATACACCTTAGTCTTGTATTAAGTTTGAAAATGGATGGGTGAACAGTAATTTTTGTCAATGCTGTACTAAAAGAATTAGGGCAGTAGAGGTGGATATTCTGCATATATCATCTGAATTTGGATAGTAGGTAAGGTTAATGAAGATTTGAGGAATAATTTTAGAGGGAAGAAGTTGTCTGGAATTGCATGGAAAAATGCCTGATAAGATATTACAGTAATAGAAGACTTTATTGCAATGTTTATAAGAAATATGTATATGAAAGAGATCTCCAGTTTTAGCATGTAAACAGTTGAAGATTAGGTATATTTCAGAATGAGAATGTTTGGTAAATGTTGATTCTGTTGCTTTGATCTTTTCTTTTTTCAGGAGGAAGTTTGAATGAATACATGTCATGATTTTGCAGGGTCAGGAGCTAACAAGTAGCGTAGTATTTTGGAAGATTTTATTTTCACATAGGATCGAAGATGATTTTTTGAAAAACATGTCAGTATGTGCCTGATACAATTGATGTTAATGTGAGTGGAATTGTATTTACCAGGTTACCTCTTTCTCTCATTACTGTAATATTTTTCAAAATGATTGCAGCAATTGAGTGCTGGAGAGCGTTTAGGTTTGCCTATTGTGCCAGTAAAAGAGGTTGAACAACCTGAGAAGATCTATGCTACTCTAAATGAAATAAGAGAAAAGCTTGGTGTCACAAAATTCAAAGGTAAATTCTGTTTCAAGTGCCATTTTACATAATCTGTTGCTGTATTTATATGCTTTTTTGAAGTGGAGAAGTATGAAAAGGAATGCCTTAAAGTGGGTATAAATGCTAAAATATGGTGCATTTGCTAAGAATTATAACAGTAATAACTTGTGTATTTGCAGGTATACAAAAACAGGGATGGTTATACAAGAAGAGCAAGAAAAATAAAAAATGGAAGTGTTTATATTTTGTTTTGACAGATATTCTCTACTACTATGACAACCCAAAAGTGAGTTTTTTCTTTCTAGGATGTTTCATTGTACATTAACATTACTGGGTAGCTATGAAAGCCTTGTAGCTACATGAACCTCCTATATGGGGTCCCAGAATAATTTAATGAATGGAGAGAATGTGTGAGGAAAGGTTGACATAACAGGTAGTGATGAAGTGAGGAGATAGTATTTTGAAGATTTTTGAATGTGTTTGATGATAGAGTGGCAGATATAGGGTGTGTTGGTCAGGGTGATGTGCAAAGTGAGATGGTCAGGGATTTGGTTTGGTTAAGAGAGAAGAGGTGGTGAAAGCTTTGCAGAAGATGAAATCTGGCAAGGCTGTGGGTTTGGATGGTATTGCAGTTGAATTTATTAAGAAAGGGGGTGACTGTTCTTGATTGGTTGGTAAGGATATTCATTGTATGTATGGATCATGGTGAAGTGCTTGAGGATTGGTGGAATGCATGTATAGTGCCATTGTACAAAGGCAAAGGGGATAAAGTATTTAAAGTACTGCGGCATAAGTTTTTTGAGTATCCCTGGAAAACTGTATGGGAGGGTATTGATTGAGAGGGTGAAGGCATGTACTGAGCATCAGATTGGGGAGGAGCAGTGTGGTTTCAGAGGTGGTAGAGGATGCGTGGATCAGGTATTTGTTTTGAAGGATTATTTATTTATTTTATTTACTTTGTTGCTGTTTCCCACGTTAGCGAGGTAGCGCAGGGAAACAGACGAAAGAATGGCCCAACCCACCCACATACACATGTATATACATACACGTCCACACACGCAAATATACATACCTATACATCTCAACGTATACATATATATACACACACAGACATATACATATATACACATGTACATAATTCATACATAATTCATACTGTCTGCCTCACTAACACAAGAAAAGGCAATCAAGTGTAATAAGAAAAAATCTTAGAATATATCATGCCATACTTGATGTTTTTGAACCTGAAAGCACTCATTATTAGCGTTAAGAATACATCATGGTTTGTATTGAATTATGATACCTACCCTTTGTTGATAGTGGATTGAGTTTGATTTTCAACATTTATTTATAGCTTGTTTATATTGTGTGGCCTTCTGATGATAGATGATATGTACATTACAGCGTACTAAACCAAGGGGCCTCATTGACTTGAACTGCTCTTATCTCTATCAAGTTCATGACAGTTTCTTTGAGCGGCCAAATTGCTTTCAATTGGTGGAGAGGGAACTGCCCTGCCTAGCTACAGTGACCTATTTGTGCTCAGACTCTCAGGTAAGTTTTCTGCAATTATGTTGACAGTTTTTCCTCTATTGAATGGGTATTTTCTCATTTCAAGAGTATGAACAAAAGAAGGAACAAAGCATGATTTTTTACTCAAAGGTTCAAATCCTAATGCTACCTTGTTAAGGATGGAAAGACAAGCATGTCAAAGAATTGGGTTGGAGGACAGGCAGTTGAATGTACAGTCACAGATATTAATGGACTGTTAAACTGTCTGGTAGTTGATTGAACATCATTTAATTGAGCACATACCATACCATCAAACATAACCATTTTTGCTCTCACAGACAGTGATCTTTCTTTCCACACACCCTCAGTGCACCCAAGACCTTTGCTCCCTCTTTTACCCTGTGGTTCACTTCACCTCTCATAGTTCCATATTCTGCCATATCCTCTCTCAGGTATATAAAGCACCCAACTTCCACCAGGTTTACAGTTAAAACTAACATTCCAACCAACTTGTCTCTCTTTCCTGGTAAACTTCATTACCTAACTCTTCCTCTTTTCATATACTTTCCCAAACTCATGTTAGTCTTTGCAGTCTTTCAATTGAGTTAGCCACCAGAGCTATGTCATACAGCAGCTGACTTCACTACCCCCCTACTTCAACTGACTTTAACCCTGCCCCTCTCTCCATGACCCCTGCATTTACCTACCTCAGCACCCCATCCATAAACAGATTAAAGAGCCGTGTTAACATTACACATCCTTAATGCAGTCACATGCTCACTTGGAACCACTCACCGTCTGCTCTTCTTACTCACAAACATGCTTTACTATGTTGATAAAAACTCTTCACTGCTTCTAGTAGCTTTCCCCTTTCACCATATGTTCATAACACCTTCCACAAAGCCTGTCTCTAAACCCTGTCATATCCTTTCTTTAGATCCATATATGCTATTTAAAAATCCCACTCCTTACATTTTTCCTTACACAAATTGTTCAAAGCAGACAGCTCTTCCATGCATCTTCTACCATTCCTAAAGCAACACCACTCTTCCCCAGCTTAATAATCTGTGCAAGCTACTACCCTCTTGGTCAACTCTGTCACTGCCATACAACTTACCAGGTATACTCAGCAGAATTATACATCTGTAATTCATGTATTCACTTTTGTCCCTGTCCCACTTGGCTCTATATTATTATTATAGCACTATGTGGGCGTTTTGTCAGTCCTCTGGCAGCTCACCCTGATCTCTACATATTTAAAAATCTTGATTAACCAATCACACACACTTCATCTGCTCTTTGCCTTTTCTTTGCCTTTTACCCCTTACCCATCTTCTCTCTGATGTTCTTCCATCTCTTTTTGTTCTCACAGTAACCAAATCCTTCTAGACATTTTTCTTTTTTCCATAGTTATCATAGTTATATTCAGTTCGTAGGCCATTGACATCATGAATGGCCATGTACAATCTAAATGCCCTCAAAACTCATCAGCACCAACCTTGGACAAGAAAAAGAATCTTTGCATCTTTTGGAAGCGGTTCACAAGCTGTACCCTCTAGTGTACCTTCCCTGCCTAGTCACATACCCTTTCAAAAGCTTATATAACATAATTGTAAAGTACACAAAGCAGAGCACTCAGAACACACATACTGCTTAGCAATCACAATCATTTATCTTGTGCACAGTGAAGCGAAAGTACTTTCAGTACAATCCCACTTCAGCATGATTAGCACCTAACTTTTTGCAACAGCACTGATCCCTTCACACCTGAGTCCAGTTCATAACCATACATCTGTGTCCACACACAAATGTAAAGTTTACTTCTGCCACACATTTCAGGTGCCTATATCCACAGATCCCACCATCCTCAAGAAAAACCACAAAAATTATCAACTTTGTAATGACTTTGTAAGCCACTAGCCTCCTAAACCAGTCTTGCAACCCCATTCCATCAAACATACATACACCCAACTAAATTTACTCCTCAACTGTGCTTTTACCCTACCAAAATTGATTCACATAATCAACACACATTGTGACTTGAGTCCTGATTGCTGGTACCTTGGTTTGGATTGAGTATTATGACATGCATACTTACAGGTACAGTGCTTTGTCTGTGTACAATTGTTGTCATTTTAGTTTACGCAGAGGTATGAAATTTTGAGGGTTCTGAATATTATGTGAGTTATTCACTGATCCATTTGTGTGTGTATTTGTTTCAGGAAATGACTAATGACTGGATGGCTGTCTTAAGGCCACTATGTGTCCCACAGATGGTAGGGGCACCAAAGCTTCAGACCCTGAAATTTATGAAGTCACTTCATCTAACTATCATGCAGGCTACTCGATTACCATCTAAGATTGTTCCAAGTCCATATTGTCTTGTTTCTCTTAACCAGGTAAGATGAGTGTGTGGTAGTCCATTCAGATGACTATGCATAAATGCATTGAATGATTTGTATTGCTTCTGCAAGATGTATCCAAGACTCCATCGCTGTGCTTTCTGTATAATACAGTGAAGATATATTTTTCCTTTGCTTGTCTTTTAATCTCCCATCCAGTTCTGATAGCCGAGTGAATATTATCAGTGTGAAAAGAATAGCAAATTTGATGGTAAATGAGTGAATGCAAACACCATGATTTTGATATTCACCCACCCAGAAATCCCTTACAAGGTAAATATTGGATGAAGAGATTGCGGTGTCAGACTATACATCCCAACCCCCATTCAGTATTTTAAATTTTAGACTATATGGACATGCAAAGGACAAATGTAGGAGTGATTATGTAATGTGGATAGTTTGTGGGGAATCCTTTGAGACATCTCAAGCAATCTCATTCATGAACAGAAATATTTAAGTGTTGTAATTTTATAGGTAAACACAATTCCATTAACAAAAAGTGCATGTAATATAGAATAGGATTTGCAGAAGTAAGAGGGGATGTAAACAGAGCTTTTCTAAAGAGTTCTTTTGCAGCTGCACTAAAGAGCTTTAGCTTCAATGGAAGATCACTGGCATGGTAATCACAAGTTATTCCTGTAGGTAAAGTAAAGGAAAAGGATAAAAACCATTGCCCACTTACCTCCCTGAACATTCTTGCTTATACAGTGGTGATGGATTAAGTGTTTCTTATGATGCCCTTTCAGGGATGCATCATTCTCATGCCCTCTTGAGAGTCATCATTTGAATGCTTCTGGGAGGAGGCATTACTCTAATGCTTCTTCTTTGGCTTGTCCTGTGGGTGCTCCCTCCTAGAAGCTTTTTGTGGGCACTCCTTTTGGGGAGAATCCTTTGGGCACATACCTGAAGGAATACTCAGTATGTGCTTCTAAAAGCCAAAAATCTTACTCAAAACCTACTGGTTTTGAGGCAGGTAGTGAAGCAGACTATTAAGAATTACCCAACCATTTTTTATATGCAGAAAATTAAAAGTGAGAGATGGTTACTGAAGAGAATTCCCATGATTTGAAGGTTTGCTTTAGGGTAGCGCATTGTGTTACCTCTTCATTGCTGCCATTAACAGTGTTGTAATTAATATATGAGGACATTATAAGTTATACCTCTGTCTTGATGATTTAACTGTCTGTTGTACATCTAAAGTTATCAAGAAATGCATGTGAGTTGATGTTGATGAGATTACCAATTGGGCTGACAATTCTGGTTTTAATTTCTCTGATCAAGATCGGCTAAAAGATCTGCAGTTCCACATGTATTACTGAAAAACATTCTCATTTCATGAAGAGGAGGCAACATTTTTAGGCATTGTTTTGACAGAAAAATGAAATGGGCCTCTCAACTGAAACACCTTGCAAGTAGAATGGCAAATTCACCATTTTGAAGGTGTCTCTAGCAGATAGGGAGCAGAAAGGAAAACCATGCTGAAGTTATATGATTTATTATGTTGACTGAAATTGGACTGTTGTTCCCAGATGTATTTGTCACCCACTGATGACATCATGAAAATGGTTGACTATCCATAATCTTGGTATTAGAATATGCACTGAAGCATTCAGATTCTCAAAAGTTGAAAGTCTGTGAGCATATTCAGGCAAGCTCCCTGTGAACTGAAAATGTGAAGAACTTGGCTTTAAGCATCTTAGTAGGCTTAAACATACACTATCTAACCTTACATACAAATATGTTGTCTGATAATTTGCTGATTCTGATAACACTCGGCCCACCTGATCCACATTACCAGAAAAGTTTACACAGATTTCAGGATCTCGGATTGGCAAGCATTCACACTGTAAATAGAATCCAAGCACCAGAACTACATCTCTGATTCCTGTTCCCACCTGGGACTCCCTCAAAAGGGTGGCCACAGTTAATAGAGTCCCAGAAACCAGTGTTCTCCATTGCCATTTCTTTGTCTTTAGTGCTGCACCCTAAACAGGCCACTGGCAAGGGACGACTCATGTGCAGTGTTTGCAGAGGCTCTTATCCTGATGTTCCTACTGACTAACCCTCCTGATACTCAGGTGGGTATTACTGGTAATATACCTCCCAGACCATTTTCCGTCCTTACATCTCTCACAACATTAACATTACCAGCCAAGCCAGCAAAAAGCTAATACCTCAAGGACATAGAAAGAAATACCACAAATACTCCATTAAACAAAGACACTAGTTCAGACAAAACCCACACAACAATATTGATAGAAATCACAGAACAAACCCAGTCTTTGAATAACACCATCTCTTCTAAAGTCTTCTAGAATCTTTTTCTCTCCATCTTTCATCAGTCTCATGGTGTTTTTTATAAAAAGTGATCAATATTTTTGCAGGTAAAAGTCTGCCGAACAAGACCAAAACCAGGACCAGATCCAGTGTGGGATGAAGAATTTATTCTGGATGACATTCCTCCAGATGTTATCATGTTCACTATTACTGTGTATAATCATGGCAAGCGTAGCAAAGACTCAGAGGTAGGTTCTGGTTTAACATTGTTGTAGACCCTTAAAAGTATGACTGGCAAGGACTCTTTGTGGTTTGCCTTTGGTTAACTTGTGGCACTTACTAATTGATATAGAAAAGAATGTCAATATTTTTTGTTTTACCATTCAAGAGCTATTATTTCAGAAACTAATTTATATATCAATGTAATAAAATGTTATGTTTGAGGTGAAACTGTTAAATGAATAAGTGGTTCGGTGGTACCTCTGCCAGACTTACAGTGTATCCTTCCTTATGTCATACTGTATACACTTCTCACTTTGCAGTTACAATATCCATTGATGTGCTGTCAGTGGATTGAACCAGGGCATGTGAAGCATCTGGGATAAACCATGGAAAGTTTTGTGGAGCCTGGATGTGGAAAGGGAGATGTGGTTTTGGTGCATTACACATGACAGCTAGAGACTGTGTGAACAAATGTGGCTTTTTTTTTGTCTTTTCCTAGTGCTACTTTGGGTGCTACTTTATGTGTGGTGTGCTGGCGATGGGAATGGATGAAGGCAGCAGGTATGAATGTGTACATATGTATATGTCTGTGTATGTATATGTATGTATATGTTGAAATGTATAGGTATGTATATGTGTATGTGTGGGCGTTTATGTATATACCTGGGTATGTGGGTGGGTTGGACCATTTTTTCATCTGTTTCCTTGTGCTACCTTGCTAATGTGGAAGATGGCAATTAAGTATGATAAAATGAAAATGAATCATAAATGAACCACTATCTATATGCATTTTTTTTCATACATGTTTGCCATTTCCTATGCAAGCAAGGCAGTGCCAGGAACAGACCATTCTTCAGTGGTTTTAGAATTTTAAACTTGAAAGGTTGTCTATGGGTGTATCTCATATTGGAACAGGGCATGGTTTGGAGATTTCTCAACCACCCTTTTCAAATGGAATTTGGGACAACCCCCAGCTCAGTGTATAAAGGAATGTATGCAGGAGGGAAAGACTATCTATTCTATCTATATCTCTAACACCTGTTCCAATTGGAACTCCCTCAAAGGGGTGGCCACAGCAACAGAGTCTCCATAACTAAAGAACCCTAGTGCAGAGGCAGACATTATAGAATATGCAGAAGAGATGGTTACATATTGACAAAGGCTTGTCTTTTTGTATTAAATCATAGCAGATAAGTGATATCAGTGTTTCATGTGCTAAGAGATCCAGTTTATATGGATCTGGAGAATGTGAATGACAAAGATGAGTGCAGTGCTATATGGGATGTGTTAAGTATATAGAGGAGCAAATGCATGTGTAAGAGTGGATGGAGAGTTGAGCAGAAGTTTCAGTATTCATGTGGGTGTGAGGTAGGGCTGTGTGATGTCACTAGCCTTTTAGCATGTAAATATGGATGGAATGATAAGAGATATGAAAGCAAAACTAGAGAAAGGGGATACAGAGATGGAGTGTGGTGCCGAGGTATGGTGGGTAGTGAGAAGTCTGTTTGCTGATGATACTATGTTTTTTGATGATACTGAAGAGTTCTAGAAGGTTGTAGGAGTGTTCTATGTGTGTAAATGTAGTTGATTAAAGGTATATGCAAGTAAAATTACAGTAATGGTGTTTGAAAAGAAACAGAGTGAAAGTATAGGTTTGAAAAAATGCCCTATAGAGAAAGAGCAGAAAGTGTACCAGACTATGTTATCAGTATAGGGGGCTAAAGACTGGAAGAGGAAACAGAATTTAAGTATTTGGGAGCTATTTTGGTCAAGTTTGGTGCTATGAAAGGAGAGATATGGGAGAGAGCACTACAAGATAGAAGAATCCTTGGGTCCCTTAGTAGAATGATGAAGGGTAGAGGTGTAAGTGCAAAAGTGAAAAAAGGATTACAGGACAGCATAGTCCTCCAGACCCTGACATATGCATCCAAAACGTGGATTAGGAATGAGTCATAGAGGTCAAGAATCCAGGCTGTAGTAATGGGCTACTTAAGAGGAGCATGTGGTAGGGCTAGATGGAATGAAGAAAGTAATGAGGGGGCGTGTGAGAGATTTGGTATGGCAGAAAATGAATTGTGGTGATTATAATAGTATGAGTAAAACGTAATAATAGGAAGTGATTTGGGCATGTAAAAAGAATGCAGGATGGGAGCTTACAAGGAAAGTGTATGATAGTATGATTAAAGAATTTGGTGTGAGAGGATGACCACCTGTGACATGCAGAAATAGAGCGGAATAGTACTGTTAGGAGAGAAATATTGGAAGAATGCATGGAATGGTGTTTGCGAGGGAAGGAAGCATGTAAGGACAGGGTTAAGTGGAGACTTTTTTGCCATGGTCACTACCTTGATAGGAGTTTCTAGAGGGAATGGGCATCCAGGATCTGTTTTTCTAGATATGTTGGTAATAATATGATTGATTCATGCATTTGGTGAGAACCATGGAAGAGAATTGTGTTGAAAAATACATGAAAATATGATTTTCTGTATCATACACTGATTGTAGATTGAATATTTAAACATAAGGTGATCATGAACACTCAGATGTTAGTTAAGATTTCCAACTCTATCACTTATTTTCTTCTTTATTTTTTAAAAATGTAGATGATTCTTCTGTTCATTGTTTTAACACTGAATTACAAGGAGAGGGTTGTTCCACCACCCAATTCCCACCCCATTTAGTTGCTGTCTGTAACACAAAGGGAATACATTGATAGAATTCTTTCTCTAATACCCCAAGGACCAAATTGGAGATGGAAGGCTGGAGGGTTGAAAGGGGGCACATATCAGAATTCTTCAAGAAGTTAGCCAAGTGATTGATACGAGAAAAATGAAAAATAGTAAAAAAATGGAAGATAACAAAAACTGGATAAATGTAAAAGAGCATGGAAGAGCAAGAAAATTTTGCGCCAAGTAACTTGAGAGGAAACTTGATGAAAAAATAAGGAAAGACTGATTGAGAATTAATGAAATCCTGCACTAGATACCAGAGCATGAATAATTGAGTAATACAGTGGATGAAAAATAACCAAAAAGTATTATTGATATATGTGAACAAAAATAAAAAGATATTGGACACTTCAAAATGTGTGAAAAGTATTGAGGGTGACTAAAGAAATATGTATGATGTTAATTGACCATTACAAATATGTATTCAGCTAAGATACAGAGATTGTGAATTGTTCAACAAATATGAAGATTTACTTAAACATATTGAGATAGAAACAGATTTACGAAAGGTAATAGGTCAACTTGAAGATAACTCAGCACCTGGGACAGATGGAACTCTCTCCTTCTTCATGAAAATGTAGATAACAATAGGAAGGTAATTCTTGTTAATGAAGCAGAAATAACATGAACTCAAAATGTCAAATGCATCACTAGTGTGCAAAGAAAGATTTGAGCTAATGCTGAAGTAGTACAGATAAGTTAGCTTGACATCCAAGTAGCAAAACTCTTTGCAACAGTGATAAAGAATGCATTTTGGAACACATGATAAAGATAAATAAACAAGGAATGATGTAGATTCATGCTAAGGAAAAGAATACAGATATAAGTATTAGTTCACTCCAACTGCATCTGAGAAACTTTGCTGAAAGAAAGGAGAATGGACATAATCTTTTTTGACCTCAAGACATTTGATTAAATACATAAATTGCAGATTTTTACGAGAGAAAGCAGTGATAGTCTTCACACTCATGATAGATTATGAAAGGAGAATGGACAACCACTTATGATAGTTTATAAAAGGAGAATGGACATTATCTTTTTTCACCCTCCTCAGACATTTGACAAAATAAATTGCAGAATTTTACTAGAGAGAACAGTGATAGTCCTCGCACACATGATTGTTTACGAAATTTTTCATAATGGTTGTAATTTGGCTGCTCTTGGCAAGGCCAGCACAAGCTTTGATGGGCTGAGTTTGCAGTGTGCTGAACTGCAACTCAAGGGTGAAATACCTCTGTCGGCAGGAGGTGAGGATGGTGCAGCAGCCTCTCCTGGGAAGATGAGGTCTAGGTGTTGGTTAGAGAGAGCTGGGAGGACCATTGTGTTTATTACTTCAAGGTAAATGGTGTAGGAGGGACTGAGGATGATCTTGAATGCACCCTTCTAAACCGCTTCCAACAACCTTTGTTTTATGGTGGATAGAGAGGAACATCGGTGCTAGAAATTCAAGTCCCCCAATAATTGTATATAGATAATTATTCCCATGCTTCATGTGATATGGGGCACTGCAAGGATTGGTGACTTAAAGCTGCATGCATTGATCATGTTCTTTGGGACATCGGTGAAAGCATCTCTGGCCACTACCAACAAGTAAAGGCATTTTTCTTGGTCACACTTGTGCCACATAATGTTCTCTTCATACTGCTTTAATTGTTTTTTGTTTCATTAATTGCAGATGTAATGCAGGTTTGAATTGCAGGTGTAATATTTAACAAATGACACACTTTGTTTGTGAAGGGAATGTTAATGGATGGAGATGGGTAAAGAGAGGATCAGCATTCTGACCCCAGCTGTCATGTCAGAAACAATGTTTTAATTACATTCATTTAATAGTTTAGTTCTTACCATCCTTGTTAATTTTTGCAAAGTTCAGTCTTAATATCTGTATGATGCCTGCATATTACATCTTGCTAGCTGCTTTACCCTTAGCTTTGTCTCATGCTTGCATATTACTTGATTTCAAATGATTGTAATCTGCATTTTCTGTACATTACTCAGCTCTGAAAATATTGTCTTTGTGTCCATTCTTTTTACAAAAATGGTTTTAGAGAAGAGCAGTTTGGTTATTGGAATGTATTAACAGGTGGCAGAGGTCATGGTAGAACTGAACACATTACAAAATGGTGAGGAAGTGGAGGAGTGGCATCCTCTGACTGGCATCACACCTGTTGGAGACTGGGGAGCCATCAGACTAAGATACAGGTGAGGTTGCCCCATCCCATGTTTTTCTGTGCTCAGTCACTTGATCAGGGTATTGCCTGTGTCTGTGCATTCTAATATGTATTTATTAACTCCTTGTATGAAGGAAGAGAGGTTAAAAAGACAATTCAAACTACAGATGTTTAAGTCTGATAAGTATACCTGGTAAAGAGGTCTAGGAGAGTGGTGATTAAGGGGGTGGTAGTGTACTAAAAGCAAATAATTGGAGAAGAGAAGTGATATTTTGACAGAGTTTGAGGGAGTTGTGGATCAGGTGTCTACTTTGAAAAATGTGTGTGAGAAGCACTTGGAGAGATAGTGATGTATATTTGAATTTCATGGATCTGGAGAAAGTATATGATTGGGCTGACAGAGATGCTTTGGATAAGTGAAGTAAATGGAAAGTTGCTGAAATCAGTGAGGAGTTTCTACTTAGTAAGGCATGCTTACAAGTATGAAGGGAGGAGGGTAAGTGCTCGGATGAGATGAGTCTATATCAGTGATATATGATTTTCCATGGCTGTTTAATATGTTTATGGACTGGGAAAGAGAGGGGTATGGGGGGTGAGGGAGTGAATGTAAGGGTTTTGGAGCAAGGGGCTAGTCTAATACTTGTTGGAGGTGTTAGGGTTCAGGGGAAAGTTAATGCATGGGTTTGGAGCAAGGGGCAGGTCTGCTGTTTGCCAGAGGTGTTGGGGGTTAGAGGGAGGGAATGTAAAGGTTTTGAAGCAAGGAGCAGGTCTTCTGTTTGCTGGAGGTTTTAGGGTTGAGAGTGAGGGCAATGTAAGGGTTTTGGAGCAAGGGGAAGGTTTCCTGTTGTTGGAGGTGTTGGGGTTGAGAGGGAGGGAAATGTAAGGGTTTTGGAACAAGGGGTAGGTCTGCTGTTTGCTAGAGATGTTGGGGTTGTGGAGGAGGTAAATGCAAGGGTTTTGGAGAAAAGGGCAGCTTTGTTATTTGCTGAAGGTATAGGGATTTAAGGGGTAAAATTAATAGTTGTTTTAGGATATATTTTGTCAGACTATAGGATAATGACAATTTAGGTGAGTGTAGAAAACAAGAAAATTTGAGTTAATGTAAACAAAAATAGTGAGTTGCAGCAGATGGATGTGACTAGATGGTTTGAGTGTGAGCTCAGATGAGGAGGACTTGAAGGAAGTGCAAAACTTGTCATCTGAGACAGACATAGCAATAGATGACCTGTGGGGGCTGAAGTGACTCACAGGGTGGCTGTGTTCCTGGATGTGTTTAAAAGTGTGTGCAAGGAAAGGGCAGTGCCTCTATGGACAAAGAATGATAGACCCATCATTGTTGTAAGGATACAAGTCTTGTGTCTTGAATGCAAAGGAGGGAAGGAGTGTAGCTGTGCTAAATGAAGTACATTAGGATAATATGTAAGTCATAGTGGGTTGATAGTGCACAAAATGACATAGTCAGGGAGTGATGTGGGTATGAGCATAATTTGATTGAGATGGCTGACCAGGGTGTGCTGAGGTGTTTTAGGCATGTAGATAGGACAAGCAAAGAAAGAGTAATGGAAGGAGGGAGTAAAGCAGGCTTTTTCAGTATCTAGACCTAAACATTTAGGAAGACAAGAAGCTCTAGGAAAGGAAGCATTGGAGTGATGATAGGGTCTGAAGCAAGGGATATAAAGTCTGTGATGCTGGACTTTGGTTAGTAGACGTGGATATTGGTTTATCATACATGAGAGATATGCAAATGACATCTTGTGTATAATTGTTCTTGACAATACTTCATTGAGCTTAGAAAGGCACATTCTTTTAGCCCTATTACTCCACATTTCTCCAAACTTAACCAAGGTTGTATGACCCAAGCCTCATTAGGTTGATGATGCTTGACATGAACATTAAAAAATTAATGAACAAAATGTGTCACATGATGGTGCAGGTAAATGTATACTAATTGAGCAATCATGCTCTAGATGAAATATGGCATAAGGGTTTGTAACCTCAGTTTTTCATATAAAGTTAAATTTGAGTCTTGTTTTTAATATATGCATTTTTTTTAATTTGAATCAATCAAATCTAATAAAGATTAAGGTGAATAATGTTGATTCAGGAGTGCTGGGGGGTGTCTGGACCGGGTATTTGCTTTGAAAAATGTGTGTGGGGAAATGCTTAAGAGAAGGAGAAGGATTTGTATGTGGCATTTATGGATCTGAAGAAAGCATATGATGAGGTTACTAGAAGTACTTTGTGGAATATGCCTTGAATAAATGGTGTTGGAAGAAAGCTTCAGGAAGCAGTGAGGTGTTTTTATCATGCAAGTAAGGCATGTGTATGAGCTGGAAGAGAGGAGGATGTGTGTTCCATGTAAAGATGAATCTCTTTCAAGGGCGTGTGTTGTCACTATGGCTGATTAGTCTATTAATGGATAGGATGATGAGGGAGGCATGTGTGGGGAGTTTAGAGAGAGATGCAGGTCTGCCGTAAGTTAGGGGTTGGGGCTGTTTGCAAATGACAAGACTGGTGGCTGACTTGCGTGAAGAACTGCAAAAGCTGATGTTTTGGAGTGAGTGAAAGGAGGATGTTAAGAGTCAGTGTGAATAAAGTAAGGTAATTATTTATAGTTTAGGAGAGAAACAGGTCAGGTTGAGAGTGACTTTGATCGTAGGGATCATGGAGGAAGTAGGGTGTTTTTGATACCTGAGAGTTGACATGACAGCAGGTGGAATTGTAGGAACTGAAATGAACCATAGGGTGAGTTAGGGGGTAAAGGTTGTGGGTTTATTGAGGGATTTGTAGAAAGAGAGGTCACTCTCTCTCAGACTAAATATGAATATGTGTGATGGTATGGTAGTCCCAGAGGCACTGTATGAATTTGAGACATGGGCCTTAAATGAAAAAGTATGGAAGAGGACGGATATGTTGGAAATGAAATGTTTGAAGAAACTGTGTGGTGTGAGGAGGGTAGGCTAAGAAAGGAGAGGGTGAGAGAGTTGTAGTAGTAAAAGGAGGATGGTTGAGAGAGCTTAAGAGAGTATGTTGAAATTATGTGGATATGTGGAGAGGATGAATTAGGAGAGACTGACTAAAAGGGTATATGTGTTAGAAGTGAAGAGAACAAGGAGGGGAAGACTGAATATACATGAGGATGTGAGGCATGTACAAGTTAAAGTGAATTGGTGTGATGTTGTGCAGAGGGGGAAACATGCTGTCATTAGGCTAAACCAGGGTATGTGAAGTGGTCAAAGGATGCAATGGAGAGGTCTGTGGGGCTTTGCTGTGTGTTGGATACTTGATTTTGTGCATTATACATGACAACTAGAGGGTGGATGTGAACAAATGAAGCTCTTCTTTCTCCAGTTCTACCTTGCTAATTCAAGAAACAGGAAACAAGCATGATATGCATTTAACATTCTGTATCCTGTTATGGGTAAGGTACAAGCATTCTTTTGTGGATGAATTAGTTGAAAGTCACTTTTCCACAGGTACTTTCACGACCTCATAATGCCATGTGAAGAGTATAACAGTTTAAAAGAACTTCTTCTAGATCCCAGCCTTGAAGCTGTGCAGGCTTTGGCTGATGTCTCTCACAGGGACCGCAATCCTCTGGCTACCTCGTTACTTCGGATTTTTAGGTAAGAACTGTGTTTTGATTTTGCTTTGAAATCTTGTTTGTTTCTAACATTTTGGGTCAAAGTGTTTCTCAAGGTTTTTGCTGCCTGTAATGATCGTGTTTTTTTTTTATCAGAAATTTTATTTCTTGAATAGTTTTGAGTTAAGCTTGCAGCTGTATGATTACATGATGTGTGCTTTTACCCAAAAAGTCCTCATAACTGATGCCAGTGATGTAATGTGCTGCAGGAATGAGTGTCGGGAGCATGACCTTCTCCAGCGACTAACAGAGCACGAGATTGAGCGAGAGCATGAGACTAGTACCTTGTTCAGAGCTGCCTCCCTCACCACCACACTTCTTGACCTTTACATGAAGTCCACCTGCACTGAGTTCCTCACTGAAGCTATCTCTGACACCATCCATCGTATCCTAGAATCCAAACAGTCATGTGAGGTAAGACCATGATGATGACCAGCATTTATATCATTCATATAAGTGAAGCCATCATTGCAAGGTAAGATTGTTTGCGCAGTGGCAGTATCTTAACTAATGAGGTAGGCGGTGCTGCTACTGTGGAAAGTAAATAAGCTCGGAATTGGGAAAAATATTGAGTTTTAGCACCTCTAGGGGTGCTCTAGTTTTACTGGAGTAGCCAAGTCTCACCCCACCTTCATGTAGTGACTTTGTTAGTACTCTCCTTAGGGGTGGTACTAAAAGGGAAGTCATTGCCCAATTACATCAGGGCAGTAGTTCTAGATTTTAACAAACACCTGAGGTCTACAGTCACAGTTAGTTTTGTCAATTTTGGAGCCTTGCTGCCTCTGGAGACACTGTGCTGGAGTTGCCCTCTGCCAGTGTCCTGTCAAGGGTGAGGCACAAAACGCTAAGAAGCGGCACTGGAGTCTACCAGTTATGCCGAAGGTTAAAAGGAAAGAGTGATTGAGGGTGATGGTGCCGATTGTGAATGGGATGACTGGGGAGAATAAAAGGAGGGAGATTGTGGAGAGGTTTAAAAGTTGTAGAGTGGATGTGCTAGGGATTGGGGAAACCCATATCCATGGGCAGGGTGTGTGGAGGGAAAATGGAAATGATAGATGCAAGTTATTGGAAGGCATGGAAGGAGGTGTTATATGGATGGGAATGAGTGAAAATTATTGGGAAGAGGAAAAGAAGGATGTGCAATTCTGCCATCACTAAGAGTATGGGAGGATGTTACAGAGCATGGATGGAATGGATCAAGAATAGTGTGGGTGAGAGAAAAGATTGGGATTGTGAAATATGCATTGCTATGTGTATATGCCCCTGTGAACATGAAGACTGTACAAGGTAAGGATGAAATGAAGCTTTTCTGGAGGAATTTGAATGACTGTAAAAATGGTATTGAGAATGAGAGAAACGTGGTCGTATTGGGTGACAGGATTGCGAAAGTGGGATGTGATGGAAATGATGAGATAGTTGGTAAATGGGGAGTACCTGGAGTAAATGAGAATGAAAGCTATCTTGTGAATATTTGTGCCAAGAGAGGTTTATTCCTTGCGAACCTTTTTTCAGCACTAGATGATCCGCAGATGTACATGGATGAAGAATGATGGAAGAGAAGAGCAAAAGGTTTCGATTGACTATGTGGCAGTGGATGAAAGATTGAGAAAGGCTGTGCTGTATGATAGAGTCATGAGAGAACTCTTTGGAGAGACTGACCATTTCACAGTTTTTGTGGGGATAAGGATCAGGGAGAAGTGGAGGTACGATGTAAGGAAGAATGGAGTGGTAAAAGTGTTGGCAAGCAAGAAGATGAATCTGGAAAAGTACAGGGAGGAGTATGAAAGGAAGGTAACTGAAAGCTTGGATGGAAGTGCAGTGAATGTAGGAATGCAGTCATGTGTGAATGAGGTATTTAAGATGTTTAGAGAAATTTTAATAAAGGTTGTAGAACAGTAGTTGGATACAAGATTGTGAGATGCAAGAATAAAAAGGGCAGTGCATGTTGGACAGAAGAGATTAGAAATGCTGTGGAAGAGAAGAAAAAGGCATATGATAAATTTTTTAATAGGAATGTACCAGTGGAATTCGGCAAAGGAGGGGGAAGAATACTGAATATTCAAGTATTCATTCAAGTCAATTAGGATAGAACATTATAGTAATACAAATATTTTTTATATGAAAATCATTTGAAAAGCGATTATGGTAAAATTTTTTGAACAACGAAAGAAAGCAAAAGTCAGTTGTTTTCGTCATGATTTTATCCCATTTTCTTCTGAAATATGTGCATCATTTCAGCAAAAAAATATTATATTTCCATGAGTGTATTACAGTAAACCCTCAGTTTGATGGACCCTGATTTAATGGATTTCAGATTTAACAGACCAGGCAAATGATAATATTTAATTGATAATAATGTAAAGAATGAAAAAAATTAAAAAATCTCAAACACTGTACCATGTGCATTTCATGTCACACTTGTTTTTGGTAGCATGGGGTATACTCACTCTGTTTCAGTCTCAGTCTGCATCAAGCTATCATGTGGTCAGGCTGTATACAGATAATTATGACTTTATTTATTAAATAATTTTGCACTTCGTGCAATTCAAAATTGCATCAAACAATAGAGAAGTTAAAAGAAAATGTGTGAACTGTATATTGTATCACCATATATTGTATTTAAAAAATGGCCCATAGGTTACACTTGATTTCACGGATTTTCAGCATTAACAGACACCCCTCCCTCCTATTAGTCCGTTAAATCAAAGGTTTACCGTATATCAAGCACAGCATGAGTAGAATATCTTTGTAATATAACTATTTTAACTGCAAAGTATTAAAAAACAAATAACATCCCAAACATATTTAGGAAAGGCACTTGTGGAGGTGAACATTGTGAAGTAAAACTGATGGAGGCCAGTATTATGAGGTAAGGTTGGTGAAGGACAGTGAAAAGGCCAGCAACATAAGGCATTGTAAATCATGACCAAAGATAGCATAGTAAGATATGGTAGTGTTGGTGGCCAGCTTTGTGAGGTAAGATTGTTTTAGGAAGTACCATGAGGTAAGATGGAAGCTAATTGTAAAGTAAGTAAATGATGAGGCCAACAGTTGAAAGTAAGGCTGGTGGAGGTCAGTAATGTAAGGTATGATTGGTGTTGGCTATCACTGTAAAGTCAGACATTGATAAGGCCTATGCTTTGAAAAGATAGAGCTGGAGGCCAGCATTAAGAGATGAGGCACCGGAGTAAGGTAGCTTTGTGAAGTGATGTAGGCCAATTTTGCGAGGTGAGACACTGATAGAGGCCAGCTATATTAGGTAAGACAGGTGGAGGACAGTTTTGTAAAATATGCATTGTTCAGACTAGCATTAGAAGGTAAGATAGTGATGTAGGCTCCAGATGTTACATGGTAAAACTATCTTGTTTCTGTTACATATGATGATGTGGATGTTTGCAAATTACGTAGTTGTATTATCTTATTTGTGTATTGAACATAGCACTATTAGTGTAAATTGATTCGATGGCTTATCTGTGTTAATGTAACATGATTAGATATCATACTTGTCTTCTTTGATGTGTGAGCAGATTACATCATAGTCTCCATAAAATGTATGCTCTTTACCAAATTTATAAGCCTTGACAAAGACTGACTAGGTGATCCAAGAAGAATTCTCGTCTCCATGTGAAAATGTTGGCCAAATGATTTAAGCTACAGGTAACTGGGAATACTAGGTAGAATTATATACAGCACATTATTTCTGGTTATTTGTCCTTTAGCTATATAAAATGTTTTTTCTGACTTAATTCCCATTTAAGAACAGTCTCGGTGTTTCATCTTCTGAACAGTTCTACAAATCTAAGTTTTCCAGTTTATTATATTAAGGTCTGTAGATTATGAGAGGAAAAAATAAAGTGTGGAAGAAATGATTGAACTTATCAGTTGCAGTGCAGTAATATGAAAATTATAAATTTACAAATCTAATAAATTTTTCAGCTCAATCCTACTAAAATGGACAACCCAATGGATGCATGTGCCAATGCAGAGTTTCTATTGAAAGTTCTTGATGACATCACATCAAGTATCTTTGCCTCAGCATCAGCCTGCCCTATGTAAGTATAAACAAATAGTATCAGCTGAGGTTTTTTACCTGCATTCACACTACAACTTCCTGATGGCTAAAGTGAAGTAGGTGATTTCCTCTGGAAATTTTGTTTAATTATCTTAGACTTTCGAATGCATCTACTGCCTTTGTTTTCTCCAGTGGCAAATGTTTATCTTCATTCCTATTTAAATCTGCAGTAACTTTGTGGTTTACTTCGAGCAGTGCTGCAGTTGGAATGAAGTTTTGTGCTAATGCCTGCCTTCCATATGAAGCTGCTATATTATCCTTCCTTACCCATGGCTATAGTTTTTGTTATAACCAGTGTCTTTTAACCCTTCCCATATCTCTAATAATTTTGGACCTTGTCATGAAATGTCTTGGGTTTACTGTCATGATCCCCTCACAAGATTTTATTCCCCAGAAGACATGAATCTTATTTGAGTCTTGGGGTAGATACACAAATTCAAAACAGTTTTATTGATTCTTGTTTTTCTAATTAGTTCTTAGCTTACTTTCTTTCCTTCATCCTTCCTTCCATCATGTCCTTTTTGATGAGTAGAATTCACCTATTACCTCTTTGCATTTATCTGTGTGTATGTTAAGGGAAGAAAGTTCGGCAGTTGTGAGGCCCTATCCCTTGAACTTTCTCCACCTGTGATGTGGCTGCCATCACATAGGTTACACATTGCCCTTGCTGCTGGAAAATTTTTCAAGAATATAAATTCATGAGTTATTTTTTTTTTTTTTTTTTTTTTTTTTTTATACTTTGTCGCTGTCTCCCGCGTTTGCGAGGTAGCGCAAGGAAACAGACGAAAGAAATGGCCCAACCCCCCCCCCCCATACACATGTATATACACACGTCCACACACGCAAATATACATACCTACACAGCTTTCCATGGTTTACCCCAGACGCTTCACATGCCTTGCTTCAATCCACTGACAGCACGTCAACCCCTGTATACCACATGACTCCAATTCACTCTATTTCTTGCCCTCCTTTCACCCTCCTGCATGTTCAGGCCCCGATCACACAAAATCTTTTTCACTCCATCTTTCCACCTCCAATTTGGTCTCCCTCTTCTCCTCGTTCCCTCCACCTCCGACACATATATCCTCTTGGTCAATCTCTCCTCACTCATTCTCTCCATGTGCCCAAACCATTTCAAAACACCCTCTTCTGCTCTCTCAACCACGCTCTTTTTATTTCCACACATCTCTCTCACCCTTACGTTACTTACTCGATCAAACCACCTCACACCACACATTGTCCTCAAACATCTCATTTCCAGCACATCCATCCTCCTGCGCACATCTCTATCCATAGCCCACGCCTCGCAACCATACAACATTGTTGGAACCACTATTCCCTCAAACATACCCATTTTTGCTTTCCGAGATAATGTTCTCGACTTCCACACATTTTTCAAGGCTCCCAAAATTTTCGCCCCCTCCCCCACCCTATGATCCACTTCCGCTTCCATGGTTCCATCCGCTGACAGATCCACTCCCAGATATCTAAAACACTTCACTTCCTCCAGTTTTTCTCCATTCAAACTCACCTCCCAATTGACTTGACCCTCACCCCTACTGTACCTAATAACCTTGCTCTTATTCACATTTACTCTCAACTTTCTTCTTCCACACACTTTACCAAACTCAGTCACCAGCTTCTGCAGTTTCTCACATGAATCAGCCACCAGCGCTGTATCATCAGCGAACAACAACTGACTCACTTCCCAAGCTCTCTCATCCCCAACAGACTTCATACTTGCCCCTCTTTCCAGGACTCTTGCATTTACCTCCCTTACAACCCCATCCATAAACAAATTAAACAACCATGGAGACATCACACACCCCTGCCGCAAACCTACATTCACTGAGAACCAATCACTTTCCTCTCTTCCTACACGTACACATGCCTTACATCCTCGATAAAAACTTTTCACTGCTTCTAACAACTTGCCTCCCACACCATATATTCTTAAGTTATATTTGTCAAATTTTTATATTTGAGATAGAGAGAGCATGTGTTTCTTGACCAAATGCTTGAGGCTTATGTGTGTGTGAGGTTAAGAAAAAATAACCTGGTCTTATAAGGGGAACAGCCTACAATTGTAGTCCTTTCTCAGTTTGCTGCCATTCACTGGTGTACTCCATTGATGTTTGTTACCTCTGCACAGCAAATGCCATACTCCTCTTTCTGCACTGCTTGCACTCTTTACAAAAGCCTAGGAGTGATTAGTGATAACAATGAATTCCAAAACGATGCTGGAAAAAATGGAAGATATCACAGAGTTTGCAGCCAGTTATATTAATCAGGAGTTGAATAGAATGGTGGGTCTCTGTTACGAAGTGTGTTGGAGGAGAGGCTGTAATAAACTGTGAATAAGAGTAGGCTTATTAATTTGGAGAGAGATATATTTCTCAACATATCGGATTGAATTATGAAAGATTGGAATTTATGCATGAGTTTTGATATTTTGGAGTGGTCATTAAAGATGGTAGAGGGAAAGCTGAAGTTGAGAGCAAGTCTTGCAGGGAAGAAAACTTGGAGATGCACTGAAAGTTTGGTTATTAAAAAGAAATTTAACTGTAGAGTGTAAAAGAAGCTTGTATTCCCTTATACATCTCTCATCCATTTGCACTCTTTCCCTGTAAGTACTGCCTAAACACCTCTCTTTTCTCTTTCACTAGCAACTTTACTTCTTCATCCCTCCACTCACTACCATTTCGTATCTGCCCATGTCCCACCTTTCACATGCCATCTCTATTTCCCTAAATTCCTGCCACTCTTCACCCACTCCTCTTGCTTCATTTACTCTCACCTTTTGGCATTTTACACTCAATTTGTGCTGCTATTTCTTCTCATAAGTCTCCTTTCCAAGCTCACGTACTCTCACAACTCTCTTCTCCCTGATATTGTTTTCTCTTTTTTTTCCTTTTTTCAAAAACCTTTACAAATCTTCCCCCTCGCTTCCACAAGGTAGTAATCAGACATCCCTCCAACTGCCCCTCTCGGCCCTTATACATTCAGAAGTCTCTTTTATATGCATATCATTCAATACCTATCTAATAATGCCTGTTGACCATATCTCCTACTCACATACATATACTTGTATATATCTGTTTTTGAACCACGTATTCCCAATCATCAGTCTTTTTCATCAGTCATCTCCTCAAGCTCTTCATCATTTCCATTCATAACACTGCATACCAGATGCACACCAATTATACCCTCAACTGTCACACCACTTACCTTCTCATATAAATCACCCTTCACTTATACCCGGTCTCATGCACCAAAACCACTGACACACTCACTCAGCTACTCCCAAAACACTTGCCTCTCATGATCTCTCTCCTCATGCCCAGGTGCATGAGCACCAATTATCACACATCTCTTGCCCTCCACTCTCTGTTTTACCCACATCAGTATAGAATTTACTTCTTTATACTCTGCCACACACTCCCACAATTCCTGCTTCAGGAGTAGTGCTACTCCATCCTTAGCTTTGACCTTCTTACCAACCCCTGACTTTAATCCTAAGACATTTCCAAACCATTCTTCCCCTGCACCTTTGAGCTTTGCTTCACTCGTAGCCAGATCATACAGGTTTCTTTTCTCAATCATGCTACCCATCTATACGCTTTAAAACATCCCAGTCTGAGTCCTCGAGGAGGAAGAGCACTCCACGCTTGGCTCCTTTTTCTGTTTCCTTTTTTAAAAATTGAAATACAAGGAGGGGAGGGTTTCCATCCCCATACTCCCACCCCCTTTGGTCGCCTTCTGCGACACATGGGAAATGGGAAGTAGAATTCTATCTCTCCTACCTCATTCCCAGTGCCATCTCACCTCACAGGAAATGGCATTGCTATCCCCTGCATTGGCAAGGAAGTGCCAGGAAACAGACAAAGAAAGGCCATATCTGCTCACATCCTTACATGAGCTGTCAGATGGTATGTAATGTACTGAAACCATGGCTCTCTTTCCACATCCAAGCCCACAAACCTTTCCATGTTTACCATGTATATTTCACTGCCCTGGTTCAGTCTATTGATGGCACGTTGACCCCAGTATACCACATCATTCCAATTCACTCTATTCTATGCATGCCTTTCATCCTTGCTGAAAATCTTTTTCACTCCATCCTTCCACCTCCAATTTTGTCCCCTGCTTCTCCTTGTTCCCTCCACTTCTGACACATATATCCTCTTTGTCAATCTTTCTTCACTCATTCTCTCCTCATGTCCAAGCCATTTCAACACACCCTTCTCTGCTCTCTCAACCACACTGTTTTTAGTACCACACCTCTCTCTTACCCTTTCATTATTAACTTGATCAAACTTCCTCACACCACATATTGTCCTCAAACATTTCATTTGCAATACATCCACCCTCCTCCACAAATATATATATATTTTCTTTTCATAATGCTCACCATTTCCCACATGATTTGGTAGTGTCAAGAACAGATTGCTCTATTCCTTTTGGAGAGTAATACAGGAAGGGAGGAATTCCAACCACCCACTTCTGCCCCTCTTTCTTGCCTTCTTTGACATGCAGGGAATACTTATGCAATATTCTTTCTCCCCTATTCCCAGGGATATGTATTTTTATATTTTATTTATTATACTTGATTGCCATTTTTCACTTCAGCAAGGTAGTGCCAGGAAACAGATGAAGAAAGACCCATCCACTAATATACATATATGCCCATGCATGTACATATATATACATATCAAC
Organism: Panulirus ornatus; assembly: GCF_036320965.1. NCBI lineage: Eukaryota > Metazoa > Arthropoda > Malacostraca > Decapoda > Palinuridae > Panulirus > Panulirus ornatus. The sequence continues at coordinate 3,665,526 of NC_092234.1, forward strand.
ATATACACATATACATACACCTACACAGCCATATACAAATTTACACATGTACATATTCATACTCTTTTGCCTTATTCCATTCCCAGCACCACCCTGCAAGATAGCACCAGGAGAATTGACTTAAAAGGCCATTTTCATTCACACGCAGTTTTTCATGTGTAATGCACTGAAACCACAGCTTCCTATCCGCATCCAGGCCCCACGGACCTTTCCATGGTTTACCCCAGATGTTTAACATGCATATAGGAAGTTGTGGTTTTGGTGCATTACACATGACAGCATTATTCTATGCAGACTGGAAGCATGTTATTCACCAGAGTCTGAGGGTCATATGTTTCAGATGCATGTATGAATGTTGTAATTTATGGCTTTCAGATGGAAGGCAGCATGTTGTAAGCCTTTTATGATAAATGTTTGGGTTCGTTTGTTGCAGGCCTTTAAGGTACATTTGTGGATGCTTACAACGTAAAGTAATGGAGAAATGGCCACAAGACCGTCTAGTGAAAACGAGAGTTGTGTCAGGTTTCATCTTCTTACGCTTGATATGTCCAGCCATCTTAAATCCCAGGCAGTTTAATCTTTTACAAGGTAAGTTGCCTCAAGTTTCCGTTATAGTGTTTGTGTGCAATGAAGTTATTTTGCATATCCTGTCCTGTAATACTGCTTTCTTTATTTTGTACATTGATCCATTCAAAATCTCCTCCGACATTGATGTAATTATAATGAATTGCAAGTTTTAGAACTATACATTTCTCTGCATACAAATATTGAGTTTAAGTTTATTGATGATTTAATAAATTTTCATGATTTTAGACCAATCATTTACTTGTGTTTAAACTGTAATAATGTAATATTTTTTGATAAGCAAAGGAGGTTTACTTTTTCAGTTATTTGGGGTTGTCACAATAAACTGTAGGAGAAAGTAAGAAGGGCAGTAAAGCTCTAAAGAATGAAAAAGCTTGGGATGTAGATGGATTGGTAAGCAAGTTTGTAAAGATTGCGGGTTAAATTGATGTGAAGTGGATATAGAAGGTGCAAGTGGAAGCAATATCCCATTGTATAAAGGAAATGGTAGTGACTGTACTTATTATACAGGAATAAAGCTCTTCATTGTGGTTCTGGTATCAGCGCATTTTGCATGATGTGTAGAGAGTGGATGCAAGTGAATGAGGCCATTGCTTTGTCTGTTCCTGGCATTGCCTTGCTTATGCAGGAGACAGTGAACAGATATGAAAAAAGAAAGATCTTATTTGACAAGGTATGTGGTAGGATAATGATAGTTAATGTGAAAAGGATAAGTAATCCCCTTTCTGGAAAGGAACATGATGGGTTTCAAAAGGGTAAAGGGTGTATAGATTAGATTTTTGCATTTTGAAAAGTAGTATAGGATGTTTTAAGAGGGAAGAAGGTGTATACATCATTTATGGATTCAGAAAAGGTATATGATAAGGTGGACAGGAAGGCACGTATGGAAGTTTTGACTTTATATGGTGCTTAGAAGACTGGTGAGTGCTGAGAAGCTCTTATAATGGAAGTAGCGCCAGTTTCAGAGTAAGTGTGGATATGAGCAGGTAGGTTGTAGGATTGCATCAAGATTTTGGGATGTCTATGGTTATTTGATTATATGAATAGGGCATTGCTTGAGATGAGAAGAGGGAGTTGTATGTGGATAATGCTGTGGTGCATACATCAGAGGAAGAGTTGGATAGAATGGTAGGCTAGTTTGATGTGCATATTAGGAAGATTCTGAAAGTGAGTATGAATAAAAGAAGATGCTAGTTAAAAAAAAAAAAAGGGGGGGGGTTGGAGTTATATTGCAAGGTATGGTAAAGAACTGGAAGTTATAGATACATTTTAAGTATTTGGGAGTGAAATTTAGTGAGGATGGTAAGGAGAAAGCTGAAGACGAGTTCATGCTACACAGAAAAATTAGGTTGCATTGATAGCTCTTGTGGATAGAAAAATAGATCACTGTGTCCAAGAAGCTTGGATGAAATAGTAATCATATCATTGCTGATGTGTGTAGTTGGGACCCAGTGTAAATAGGACAGGATAGTTAAATGACTGGCAGCAAAGATCAATGATAGCTGTTGTATAGTTAGAATTAGGATAGATATATAGATTGAAGAATGAAAATGTTGGAAAGTTAGGATATGAGAAAAAGTCATGAGAAGGCATGTGGATGAAATTCCTTCAGCATATTGTGGTTATGTAGTACGTTGTAATACAATGAAATATATAAGAAGAGGTAGACAACAGAAGAGATGGAAAAATGTAGTGAGAAATTTGCTTATGGCAAAGGGATTTTCAGATGGTGTTGTGTGAATGATTTAGGATTGAATGCAGAGAGAATTTCGTGAATGTGAAAGGGATATGAATGGAGATCTTGGACTCAAATGGCAGATCACCTTATTGAGTGAAGTGAAAAAGAACTAGGTGCTTTTTTCAGGGCAGAAGTGTATTTTTCACTTTGCTAACTGGATATGGGTCACTGCCAAAAAGCACACAAACAAGTGCACATACACACACACACAAGCTAGGGTGTGTGTGTGTGTGTGTGTTTGTGCATCCATATATAGGAGAGTAAAAATGTACATACATACATACATACATACATTCAAGGTTAAGAGATGTGGCAACATGAATGTATTACTCTCTCCCCATAACACACAAATGATAATCACACACACACGTTGATGTATGCATTCATGTTAAAACAGACATACCATATGGCTTCATGTATGTGCACTTGCAAAACAAACATGCACTTACAGTGACGGTCTAATGATATAGTACTGGTGAACCTTTTGTTTTGACAGAGCCACCTCATCCTGTTGCATCACGCTCTCTCATCATGATTGCCAAGTGCCTACAGAACCTGGCCAACTTAGTGGAATTTGGTGGCAAGGAGCCATACATGGAAGTGGTCAACCCATTCATATTAAAGAACAAGGAGCGCATGATCTCCTATCTTGATACTCTCTCTGTAAGTACCTTGTGTCCACTTATAAGTAATGTGTGAACTTGTGTGTGATCATGTGCATTATTGTTTTTCTTGTTTTGAATGCCTTAGTTATTGTGACTTCGTTTTTGTACTTTTGTTAGGGCATACCAATAAACCGAGTATGATACAAGTTAGGAAAGGTGGTATGAAATTGAATTTTTAGTAGCAGGTGGTTAAAGAATGAGACAAGTGATAAATGGTGATATATCTGGTTTGATTAGGGATTTGATAGTGCCAGATAAGGAAAATCACTGGACAGTTAGAATTTTGTCTGAAAATTGCAACATATTTCCAAGAATTGTAGAAAATTAATGTTCAGTCAGTCCTCCAGTTTTATTACTTTCCAAAAGAAAGCACAGAGGGTGGAAGTAGATGAGGATTTTCTCTCTGAAACCTTATCATCTTTTCTTGATGTGACCCTCCTAATGTAGGAAATTCTGAAAAAGTTTGAAAAAAGAAATTAGTAGTGTCAGTAGTAGTCCTGTGGAGAGGAGAATACAGAAATTACCAGTGTATATATATATATATATATATATATATATATATATATATATATATATATATATATATATATATATGTATGTATATATATATGTATATATATATTGAACCAGGGCATGTGAAGCATCTGGGTTAAACCATGGAAAGTTCTGTAAGGCCTGGATGTGGAAAGGGAGCTGTGGTTTCGCTGCATTATACATGACAGCTAGAGACTGTGTGAATGAATGTGGCCTTTGTTGTCTTTTCCTAGCGCTACTTCACGCGCATGCGGGGGGAGGGGGTTGTCATTTCATGTGTGGCGGGGTGGCGACGGGAATGAATAAGGGCAGACAGTATGAATTATGTACATGTGAATATATTTATATGTCTGTGTGTGTATATATATATGTATACGTTGAGATGTATAGGTATGTATATGTGCGTGTGTGGACATGTATGTATATACATGTTTATGTGGGTGGGTTGGGCCATTCTTTCCTCTGTTACCTTGCGCTACCTTGCTAACGCGGGAGACAGCGACTAAGTATGATGAAATAAATAAATAGTATATATATTTTTTTTATTATGCTTTGTCGATGTCTCCCACATTAGCGAGGTAGCGCAAGGAAACAGACTAAAGGATGGCCCAACCCACCCACATACACATGTATATACATAAACGCCCACACACGCACATATACATACCTATTCATTTCAACGTATACATACATACACAGACGTACATATATGCACATGTACATATTCATACATGCTGCCTTCATCCATTCCCGTTGCTAACCCGCCTCACATGAAATGGCACCCCCCCCTCCTCCCACGTGCGCTCGAGGTAACACTAAGGAAAGACAACAAAGGCCACATTCGTTCACACTCAGTCTCTAACTGTCATGTGTGATGCACTGAAACCACTGCTCCCTTTCCACATCCAGGCCCCACAAAACTTTCCATGGTCTACCCCAGACAATTCACATGCCCTATTTCAATCCATTGACAGCACATCTACCCCGGTATACCACATTGTTCCAATTCACTCTATTCCTTGCATGCCTTTCACCCTCCTGTATGTTCAGGACCCGATCACTAAAAATCTTTTTCACTCCATCCTTCCACCTCCAATTTGGTCTTCCACTTCTCGTTCCCTCCACCTCTGACACATATATCTTTGACAATCTTTCTCACTCATTCTCTGCATGTGATCAACCCATTTCAATACACCCTCTTGTGCTCTCTCAACCACACTCTTTCCATTACCACATATCTCTCTTACCCTTTCATTACTTAATCAAACCACCTCACAGCACATATTGTCCTCAAACATCTCATTTCCAACATATCCACCCTCCTCTGCACAACCCTATCTATAGCCCATGCCTCACAACCATATAACATTGCTGGAAGCACTATTCCTTCAAACATACCCATTTTTGCTCTCCAAGATAACGTTTTTGCCTTCCACACATTCTTCAACGCTCCCAGAACCTTTGCCCCCCCCCCCCCCCCCCCCCCCCCCCCCCCCCCCCCCCCCCGTGACTCATTTCTGTTTCCATGGTTCCATCCACTTCCAGATATTTAAAACACTTCACTTCACTTCCTCCAGTTTTTCTTCATTCAAACTTACCTCCCAATTTACTTGTCCCTCAACCCTACTGAACCTAATGATTAGACCTTGCTCTTCACATTTACTCTCAGCTTTCTTCTTTCACACACTTTACCAAACTCAGTTACCAACTTCTGCAGTTTCTCACCCGAATCAGCCACCAGCATTGTATCATCATAGGTAATGATTTCCAAAAAACTAGCCAGAAAGCATGGTCAGTATTCCAGAGTTGTCTTTGTGCCAAAAAATTGTGAAATTCACTTAATGTGAATATACTATTGTGTGGTTGTCTGTCTCTGCCTCATTGGTAAAAGGTCACTCATTATGTTCCATTATCTACATGCACCATCCAAGAACTAGGGTGTATGTAGTTATTATGTCATTTGTACCATTTTTTTTATTCTAGTTGCTCTTTTGTGTAGTACAATATTTGTTATATCACTTTTGTATGTGCGTAATTTTCTTTTCTTTATGTGCCAGTATTCTTGTATTGATATGAGTGACTGCTTTTATTACCAAATACACTGATGATTTGTTAGTGGCTGCTGTGTTCTCAGTCAGTCATGTGAATGACCACTATGTTTTATGTTGTCTTTGTTTACTTGACTTGTGAACCTGTGAACTATTTTGTTTGTGACAAGTGTTTACTATGGTTCATGTATTATGTGACCACAGTCATATTCTTGTGTAAGTGATTATTATTTCATGAGCCATTGCTCATGTATAAGTGACATCAGTGACTGGGTTTTAGAATGTGGTAGAATACTGAATTTTTTGTAGTAATATAGTAATAGAGGTGATAAAGCAGTTTCAAGAATTTATGAGTTGTGATGAAGATATGTCAAGCATCTCTTTTCATTTCAGAATGTGGGGGAGCGACCAGAAATTGAAGAACAGCCTATAAAGAGTGAACCTTCAAGAGACCTGGCTCAGCTACATCACATCTGTGTCACACATATAAGTGTCTTAACTAACAAAGCCAAGACACAGGTTTGTATGGAGAAATCTGATTTTTGTTTCTCAGAAATTACATTGATTACCCGTTGAAGCATAATTGTGTTTGAATTTAGAGGTCACCCCTTTCATCTGTTGCAATTTCTTTTCTTTAGTGATATTCTCCCCTTAACTCCACAAGTGGTCTCTTCTGGTTTCTTCTGTCTCTTACAGCTGTTGTTGCTTGTACTACATTAATTCTTCCATATATTTCCTTTACTTTCTATAAAGGATGGAGTGAAAAAGATTTTGAGTGATTGAGGCCTGAAAATGCAGAATGGTAAAAGGCATGCATGGCATAGAGTGAATTGGAACAATGTGGTTTACAGGGGTTGATGTGCTGTCACTGGATTGAACCAGGGCATGTGAAGTGGCCGGGGTAAACCATGGAAAGGTCTGTGGGGCCTGGTTGTGAATATGGACTGTGGCTTTGGTGCATTGTACGTGAGAGCTAGGGAGTGGATTCAAGTGAAATTGGCCTTTTTTCATCTGTTCCTGGTGCTGCCTGGCAAAAGTGGGAAATGGCATTCAAGTTTAAAAAAAAAATCTGCATACTTTATGGGTTGGGTCTCATTCTTTTCACCTTTTTCCTACATGTAGTGCATGCAAACAATGCTTGTTCCATATATATTTGATAGCCTACATATGTTAATGACTTTCAGAAATACTCCAAGCTTTGTAGATGGTTAATCAGCATTTAAAAAGTTGTGTAGATGAAGAGCCACCAGAATGATTATGTTTGAACCGCATTGCTATGGTGAGTAAAGGCTCGCTTATGAAGGAGAGGTAGAGAAAATACCTGTTCGAAATAAAGTTTGTAATATTATTGTTTTTTAAGATACTGTTGGTTTCACATAGGTAGTCTGTCTTTTGACATGCATTGTTCAGTCTTTTTATGCTTTCTCTACAGTAATTATTGAAGATGGTCAGTAATAAGAATGTTGGTTAAAAGTTTCCAAAGCTTTGCAAAATTAACTCTGAAAAGGCACATTCCTGTTTGTACTTTATCAGCCCCATATGAATTTGAATGTAGATAATGCATAGATAGTTCACATACATACTTTCCTGCCCCAGGATCCCCTTCTGTTGGGCTCCTACAGCACAGAGAAAGCTGGCTTCATCCATCAGGTGAGACCACAGTGTGAGAAGTGTGATGCAGGACAAAACAGAAAATGCATCCTGGTTTGAGAGGTCATGTGATATACTGGATTGGTGGTCGTAATATTGGAGAGATGTGTTATATCCATAATACAGGTAGGACTGTAATTTTGAATGTCTAGGGAGTCTAGTTTCTCATGGTATAAATCTGGAGTGGATTTTAAGACTGGGTTGAGGGTGCTTGTTTATTGCTTGTCAAGTCGGAAATATATGTGTTTTATTGTCGTTGTATTTGTGTGGGGAGGTGGATGTGCAAATATGATTCGCTGAAGTGTGAAGCTTGGGTAAGTGTTTTGTTTCTATTTGGGGGGGGTTGTTTGTTGCTTATGGGGGGTGGTTAAGTGGGAGCGCCATCTAAAAGTATATCTTTGTATTGCTCATGTCATAGCTCTCTAGTTTTTTTGAGATCTTCTTTTCAGCCATTCTTTCCATTTCCTTTGTATTTGAGGTTAGAGGTACCCATGTTCCTTCCCCTTCATTTTACATTTCATGGAGCCTTTCACTACAAAGCCCTGGTTCCTGAAATCAGTTGCCCAACCTGTTCCCTTAGAAATTGTTTGGGTTCATGTAGTTTTAATGATTATATCTCTTTGTGGAATCTTGTTACAGCACTTGGAAGTCTTCTCTGCTTACCATATAGATAAAGTTGAACTACCCAAAAAGCTTTGTTAGTCATTTTATTGTATGCCCTTAAGTCTAAGAAATCCATTAATACTGGATACTTTTCCTTCATTCATATAGAACTTTCCTCAATACTTGTCCTTGTACAAAACAAAACCTGATGTACACTCCCTCTTATTGTCCTAACTCCTTGTTCACCTTCAAGGGTTCCTAAATATTTTTGAAATGATTAACCACTTTTGCACCATACACCTTGTTGATTCATAACAATTATTTATACACTATTTTCCTTTTATGAAACATTTATTTCCTTTGTTCAATCATTGGTAAATTATCACTTTTCCATGCTTTTGTACAGTTACCAGTTTCACAGTGACATTATAGATTGCTATAAAATCCTAAAGAAAGTTGAGGAAGTTTATAAACTGAGACAAGGATTTTGTACTTAACCTGAGTTGTGGAAGTAACATTCCTTATATTCAGGACCTGACATCATAACAATAATTCTGTGGTTTTTCTTGAATATCATATCTCGTCCATTTTTTATCGGATGTAAGATGCATCCTATGTGGGAAAAGTCAGTATCATCTCCATCCCAGACCAGGTAATTCCATGTATAATGTAAAGTTGCTGTCCTATTCATATTTGGCATATTTACTTATTTATGCTGTATAATTATATTATAATGGTGTTACTAATAATCATGTATTTCAGGTAACTTTGAAAAAATTAGTAACCGTCACAGAAATGCTAAAGAAACACAAAGAAAAATACCAAGAAATGATGAGGTGATGTCGGCCTCCTCCCGGCCCTGTGGACTGTTAGTGCACCTCGTTACCTGGGTTACCTAAGGTGATGTCGGCCTTCTCCTGGCCTTGTAGTGTCAACCCAGCAATGTGCTTGGAGTCCTACAGGTGATGGTGATCTGGCTGAGCGTTGGTGCACCCGAGTGCCTCATATTTCCAATGCAAGGCTTGCCCCAGGTTTGTGGCTTAGTGTCAGCATGACAAGGTGCCTGGGACTTACAAAAACTCTTCAGCAAAGGTGCCGGGATCCTATGGTACCAGGGACTTGACCTTATAAACAGTGTATCTGTGACCATAACAATATATGAATGTGAGTGTGAAAGACAAAATGGACTCCTTCACTGGCTGATGACAAACTATGCACAAAGTGATGGTGATTACTGGTAATTCTGCTGTAAAATTTGGAGTGTAGCAACATTGGGTGTTACACACACAAAGGTGCACTTGGTGGACAGGAGACTTACGAGTATAGTGCAGCTCACACTTGGTGAGCAAAACTACTCTCAGACCTGCACCACAATGATCTCACAAGTGGCCATCAGTTGGCAACGCTTATGGACAAAACTTGGTGTTGCACCCAGAGGAAGACTGTGGAAGCCAAATTGTTTTTGATTTAACTTGCATGTGGTATGAATGTTATATGATTCTTATACTGTTATATGTATGGTGAGGACATACTTGAATTTGTTTTGTTAGTATGTTTGTGTGAAAATGATCAGATACTTAACTCTTCTTGGAAAGGTAATCTTTGAAAATTTGAACAGAGCTAGCTAGAGTGTGTAAGACAACTGCATATGTGATACAGTGGCATTATGGGAGCTCAAGATGATAGCAACTGAAGTTAAGGTACTGTTGAAAGCTGCCGAAGGTGTTTTGCCAGTTGCGAAGTGTGATGAATGGACACCAGTAAAATGTGATGAGCATTGTAAAGAAAGTAGTGAGAGAGTTTAGCCCTTTGGAATGTATGATACAGCATTAAATAGAGAACGTTTTCACAGGTCTAGCTTGCAATTGTGCTGTGATGGTGCTAACGGGCTAGTTGGGCTCTTCCATTCTGTCATTCCCTATTAGATGCCATAAGAGAGGTGTGCCATGTATTTGTGCGACTACTGGGGTTCCATAGTGTTTTGAAGCTATGTGATCATATTGTTTGTGAATATTTAATTGTATATGAATGCAATGTCTAGTCTGTGCCAGGAGTTGTTGAAGATGCCTTGGTAACACATCCCAGCCTCCACACTCTTTACAGCTTGATTCTCGTGCAGTGAGCAATTATTGTCAAAAACATGGGTTAAATGTGCTGGATGTCCTTATGGTCTTAGGGAGACTGGAATGTGCAAGAATCTTTTGATGACTAATGGCATTAAGAAAGCAGTTTATGTAATAGACTGTGAAGGGAGGATGAAGGACAAAGTCCATAGCACATGTGGCTAATTAATTGTCAACTGCAGTTTAATTGGATTAAAACCATGAGGATGTCAGTTCCAAATTTAGTCGTGGAGGAAAAGATAAATTTTTGGACAGTGACAATTATTATTAAATTACCAATAGTAAAAATTGTATGGTTGCGAGGAAAATTAAATTTTTTTTTAATTGACAAAAAGCAGCTTTGAGCAGAATATAGTAATGCAATTGATGGAGTTAGTCCAGCCACTTGCTCTGAGTTAGAGTTCAGAATATCTTTTCTTTTCCTGAAATTTACAGGTTTAAAGAGCTGTTAAAGTAAAACCTAGCAAATATTGAATTTACAATACTATGATTAATATTTGTGAGGGAATTTATTAATAATGTATTGAACAAGGAAGATTGACACTCACACAGGGATAAGTTATCATTAGTTTTACATTGTTTGCATGCATTTTATTGGTTTTGTTATTCCACTGTGATTTCCCAAAACTTGACTACTACATAGTAAGTTTAATAATGATTCATGGCATGAAGTGTGTAAGCTATGATGATTTTCTGGAACCAAGGAAGGTAATGCCCTGAGGTATATAATAAAAGTTTCCTAACGTATTGATTGAAGACTGTAATGGAAAATTAATTGTTCAGATTATGAATTTTGAGACCTTATTGTTGCTGAGAGGGATGTGGCCAGTCCCAAGAACAAATGATATAAGAATTTATTGCAGAAGTTGAGAGAAGAGATTATATTGTTGATTACTTTATGTACCTTGTACTACCTGTTGGTATGGCAGCTTTGTTTATGCTCTTATTTTGGATGCACCATTGATTATGCATTTTGTATTGAATTATTAGAATTGTGATTACAGTTTTTCATTCCACCTGCCTTCAAACCATGACAATTCACTTTAATATGCTTTTGGATGGAATTACTGTGGCCTGTTTTAAAACACTCATAGCATTTTCTCAAGAGGGAATTATTTTTTTTCATCATAACCACCTGATAGCTAAATCTTTTAACACCTAATATGGGTGACTATAATTGTGTGATAAGTAATCATTGCAGCTGTGCTGAATGTTTTCATCATGAATATAACTGTAAAGTCATGAGCAACTAGGTTAAATCATACTCAAAGCAAATTATTTCTGCTCTGGCCTTAGGTTTACTTACTCAAACAATAGGTGTACTATAAAATTGCTTTATCTTTGTGGGTAAATTATCAGGAATTGTCCTCTGATAGAAGCATATGATGCACTATATATATATATATATATATATATATATATAATGTTGCTAATTGAATGTTGTGTGTAGTGTATGTTTGGTATTCTACTTGGAGACAGCTTTGGGTTGCTCCAAGTATGTGATCAGCATTGAGGATAGTGTAGAGGCAGGTGTAATGGTACAGATGGAGAAAGTGATTATACATTAATTACCAAATATAGAAATGCCTTGTTAAGATATATGATAAAACAGTTATTCCTTACTAATATAGGTTTTACCTAATATGGCGAATATGCAGAATATGTTTGCATTCACCAGTTAACATGTAGCTTATACTCTGCATGTGCAACTCAGTGGGCCTTTACACACTTAACTTTGCATCCTTTACAATTTCTCTGAGGAGTATACTACTACTTATTTATACATTTACCTTCCTGCCCAAGGATCCTCCTCTGTGGGGCTGTTGCAGTGCTTTGGAAGCCAGCCATGTCCACTGAATGGGACCACAGGTCATATTTTGTGTGGTGATGTTTGTGTCTTTGTGGTGTAAGTACAGGACAATTGAGGTGTAATTATTTATTATGCAAGCTGCATCTTGGGTATAAGGGATCTTTTAGTATGTAGCACTGTGTTTCTGTAGTAGTGCTGGAGAGGGAGTTGGTATCCAGAATGCAGATGAGAAAGGGTAACTTGTTTATGTCCGAGGATTTTGGTTTCAGATGAGTGCATGTCTTGTCAAGTGGTATTCAAGACTAAATTAGGAAGGCAATTGTTTAGAGCTTGTAAGATCATTTTGGTGTGTTTGTTTTGTTAGTGTCAAGTTTGTTGAAGGAGTATGGCTCTGTATGTGTAGGGTGCTGAACTGTAAAGCAGAAATGTTTTTAATTTCTGTTTAGGGATTAGTGGTTGGGTTTGGAGAAGTGTTATTGCAAAGAACCAAGTGCTGAGCAGATTGAATTCCAATAGTATTGGATGTATTTTTGTTTTGTTGCATAGGTGCTGAGTGTTTGTGGTTGTTAAGCAGCTGATTATTTGTAATGCTCAATGATGATTGGTTGTAGTTTTGTGATATTTGATTTTGATGGTGTAACCAATTTTTTTAATTGCATAATCTCAGGATTCAAACCACAGCCAGGCCCCACAGACCTTTCTGTGGTTTCTTTCTGCTGTTTCATATGCCCTGAATTATTCCAGTGACAGCACATGTGTACCACATCCCTTCAGTTCACTCTGTTCTGAGAACACCTTTCACCGTTCAGCACATTCAGGCCCCAAACTTTCAAAATCACATTCACCCCATCCTTCTATATCCAATTGGGTCCCCCCATTCTCCTTGTTCCCTCCACTTCAGACACATATATCCACTCTGACATTCTTTCAATATGGTCAGAGCATTTCAACATAACTTCTTCAGCTCTCTTACCAATACTCTTCTTCTTATCACAACTCTCTGTTATCCAGTCAGTTACTTAATCAACCCTCCTTATTCCACATATCATTCTCAAAAATTTCCAACTCATTCACCATCTATACATTATCCATAGCTCATGTCCCACAACGATACAACACTGTTGGGACTACTATACCTTCAAACATACTCATTTTCACCTACCAAATAGTGATTTGTCTTTCTGCACATAACTCATTGCTCCCAGAACCTTAAAACCTCACCCACTCTATAACTTGCCTCCATTTCCATGATTCCATTTACTCTGATCTCCACTCTTAGGTATCCCAAATGCCTCACTTACAATTTTTCTTCAATCAAACTCCCACTCCAAATAACCTGTTTCTTTGTGCTGCTAAGCCTAATAACCTTGCTTTTATTCACATTTACTCTCAGCTTTCTTCCTTAACACACTTCCAAACTCAGACACCATCTTCTGCAGTTTGTTTCAAATCTGTCACAAGTGCTGTATCATCAGCAAACAACAACTGACTCACTTCCCAGGAGCCCCCACCCTCAACAGGCTGCATTCAAGGCCCTCTCTTCAAGACCCTTAATTTTATATATTATTTTTTATTTTTTCATTATACTCTGTTGCTGTCTCCCGCGTTAGCGAGGTAGCACAAGGAAACAGATGAAAGAATGGCCCAACCCACCCACATACACATGTATATACATACACGTCCACACACGCACATATACTTACCTATACATCTCAATATATACATATATATACACACACAGACATATACATATATACACGTACATAATTCATACTGTCTGCCCTTATCCATTCCCTTCGTCACCCTGCCACACATGAAATGAAAACCTCCTCACCCCGCATGTGCACGAGGTAGCGCTAGGAAAGACAAAAAAGACCACATTCGTTCACACTGTCTCTAGCTGTCATGTATAATGCACCGAAACCACTGCTCCTTTCCACATCCAGGCCCCACAGAACTTTCCATGGTTTACCCCAGACGCTTCACATGCCCTGGTTCAATCCACTGACAGCACATCGACCCCAGTATACCACATCGTTCCAATTCACTGTCTTCCTTGCACACCTTTCACCCTCCTGCATGTTCTGGCCCCGATCACTCACAATCTTTTTCACTTCATCTTTCCACCTCCAATTTGGTCTCCCACTTCTCGTTCCCTTCACCTCTGACACATGTATCCTCTTTGTCAATCTTTCCTCACTCATTCTCTCCATGTGACCAAACCATATCAAAACTCCCTCTTCTGCTCTCTCAACCACTCTTTTTATTACCACACATCTTTCTCACCCTTTCATTACTTACTCGATCAAACCACCTCACACCACATATAGTCCTCAAACATCTCATTTCCAGCACATCCACCCTCCTCCGCACAACTCTATAGCCCATGCCTCGCAACCATATAACACTGATAGAAATACCATTCCTTCAAACATACCCATTTTTGCTTTCCAAGATAACGTTCTCGACTTCCACACATTTTTCAACGCTCCCAGAACTTTCGCCCGCTCCCCCACCCTATGATTCACCTCTGCTTCCATGGTTCCATCCGCTGCCAAGTCCACTCCCAGATATATATATATAGTTTTACTATTTGCCATTTCCCACATTAGTGAGGTAGCATTAAGAACAGAGGACTGAGCCTTTGAGTGAATATCCTCACTTGGCCCCTTCCTCTGTTCCTCTTTTGGAAAATTAGAAAAAAAAATAAATGAGAGGGAAGGATTTCCAGCCCCCAGCTCCCTCCCCTTTTACTCGCCTTCTACGACACGTAGGGAAAATGTGGGAACTATTCATTCTCCCCTATCCCTAGGGTTATTTAATGTATGTATGACTCATGGTGAGGTGCCTGAGGACTGGTGGAATGCTTGCATAGTGCCATTGTACAAAGGCAAAAGGGATAAGAGTGAGTGCTCAAATTACAGAGGTAAAAGTTTGTTGAGTATTCCTGGGAAATTATATGGGAGGGTATTGATTGAGTGGGTGAAGGCATGTACAGAGCATCAGATTGGGGAAGAGCAGTGTGGTTTCAGTAGTGGTAGAGGATGTCTGGATCAGGTGTTTGCTTTGAAGAATGTATGTGAGAAATACTTAGAAAAACAAAAGATTTGTATGTAGCATTTATGGATCTGGAGAAGGCATATGATAGAGTTGATAGAGATGCTCTGTGGAAAGTATTAAGAGTATATGGTTTGGGAGGCAAGTCGCTGGAAGCAGTGAAAAGTTTTTATCAAGGATGTAAGGCATGTGTACGTGTAGGAAGAGAGGAAAGTGATTGGTTCTCAGTGAATGTCAGTTTGCAGCAGGGGTGCATGATGTCTCCATGGTTGTTTAATTTGTTTATGGATGGGGTTGTTAGGGAGGTGAATGCAAGAGTTTTGGAAAGAGGGGCAAGTATGCAGTCTGTTGTGGATGAGAAAGCATGGGAAGTAAGTCAGTTGTTGTTCGCTGATGATACAGCGCTGGTGGCTGATTCGGGTGAGAAACTGCAGAAGCTGGTGACTCAGTTTGGTAAAGTGTGTGAAAGAAGAAAGCTGAGAGTAAATGTGAATAAGAGCAAGGTTATTAGGTACAGTAGGGTTGAGGGACAAGTCAATTGGGAGGTAAGTTTGAATGGAAAAAACTGGAGGAAGTGAAGTGTTTTAGATATCTGGGAGTGGATTTGGCAGCGGATGGAACCGTGGAAGTGGAAGTGAATCACAGGGTGGGGGAGGGGGCGAAAGTTCTGGGAGCGTTGAAAAATGTGTGGAAGTCGAGAACGTTATCTCGGAAAGCAAAAATGGTTATGTTTGAAGGAATAGTGGTTCCAACAATGTTATATTGTTGCAAGGCGTGAGCTATAGATAGAGTTGTGTGGAGGAGGGTGGATGTGCTGGAAATGAGATGCTTGAGGACAATATGTGGTGTGAGGTGGTTTGATCGAGTACGTAATGAAAGGGTAAAAGAGATGTGTGGTAATAAAAAGAGTGTGGTTGAGAGAGCAGAAGAGGGTATTTTGAAATAGTTTGGTCACACGGAGAGAATGAGTGAGGAAAGATTGACCAAGAGGATATATGTGTCTGAGGTGGAGGGAACAAGGAGAAGTGGGAGAGACTAAATTGGAGGTGGAAAGATGAAGTGAAAAAGATTGTGAGCGATCTGGCCTGAACATGCAGGAGGGTGAAAGGCGTACAAGGAATAGAGTGAATTGGAACGTTGTGGCATACCTGGGTCGACATGTTGTCAGTGGATTGAACCAGGGCATGTGAAGCATCTGGGATAAACTATGGAAAGTTTTGTGGGGCCTGGATGTGGAAAGGGAGCTGTGGTTTCGGTGCATTATACATGACAGCCAGAGACTGAGTGTGAACGCATGTGGCCTTTGTTGTCTTTTCCTAGCTCTACCTCGCATGCGTGCAGGGGGAGAGGGGTTGTTATTTCATGTGTGGTGGGGTGGCGACGGAAATGAATAAAGGCAGCAAGTATGAATTATGTATATGTGTATATATGTATACATCTGTGTATGTATATATATATGTGTATACGTTGAAATGTATAGGTATGTATATGTGCGTGTGTGGACGTGTATGTATATACATGTGTGTGTGGGTGGGTTGGGCCATTTATATATATATTCATTTATTTATTTTATTAATTTTGCTTTGTTGCTGTCTCCCGCGTTAGCGAGGTAACGCAAGGAAACAGACAAAAGAATGGCCCAACCCACCCACATACACATGTATATACATACACATCCACACGCAAATATACATGCCTATACTTCTCAACATATACATATATATACACACACAGACATATACATAATTACATAAGACATACATATACATAAGACATGTATATAATTCATAGTCTGCCTTTATTCATTCCCATTGCCACCTCACCACACATGAAATAACCCCCCCCCCCCCCCCCCCAATGTGTGCGAGATAGCGCTAGAAAAGACAACAAAGGCCCCATTCGTTCACACTCAGTCTCTAGCTGTCATGTAATAATGCACCGAAACCACAGCTCCCTTTCCACATCCAGGCCCCACAGAATTTTCTATGGTTTACCCCACACGCTTCACATGCCCTGGTTCAATCCACTGACAGCACGTCGACCCTGGTATACCACATCGTTCTAATTCACTCTATTCCTTGCATGCCTTTCACCCTCCTGCATGTTCAGGCCCCAATCACTCAAAATCT
Organism: Panulirus ornatus; assembly: GCF_036320965.1. Lineage (NCBI taxonomy): Eukaryota > Metazoa > Arthropoda > Malacostraca > Decapoda > Palinuridae > Panulirus > Panulirus ornatus. Next base: position 3,682,468 of record NC_092234.1, read on the forward strand.
TTTTCACTCCATCCTTCCACCTCCAATTTGGTCTCCCACTTCTCCTTGTTCCCTCCACCTCTGACACATATATCCTTTTGGTCAATCTTTCCTCACTCATTCTCTCCATGTGACCGAACCATTTCAAAACACCCTCTTCTGCTCTCTCATCCCTGGGGATAGGGGAGAAAGAATACTTCCCACGTATTCCCTGCATGCCGTAGAAGGTGACTAAAAGGGAAGGGAGCGGGGGGCTGGAAATCCTCCCCTCTCATTTTTTAATTTTCCAAAAGAAGGAACAGAGAAGGGGCCAAGTTAGGATATTCCTCTAAGGCTCAGTCCTCTGTTGTTAATGCTACCTCGCTAACGTGGGCAATGGCGAATACGTATGAAAAGAAAAAAGGAAATATGTACACATGTACATACTCATACTTGTTTGCCTTCATCCATTCCTGGCGCTACCCCATCCCCCAGGAAACAGCATCACTACCCGCTGCTTCAGGGGGGCAGCTCCAGGAAAACAGACAAAAATGGCCACATTCTTTCACACTCAGTCTCTAGCTGTCTTGTGTAATGCACTGAAACCACAGCTCCCTATCCATATCTAGGCCCCACAGACCTTTCCATGGTTTATCCCAGACGTATCACATGCCCAGGTTCAGTCCACTGACAGCACGTCAACCCCGGTATACCACATCAATCCAATTCACTCCTCTATTCCTTGCACACCTCACACCCTCCTGTATGTTCTAACCCCAATTGCTCAAAATCTTTTTATGTTTCCCTTGTCAGTGCCAGGAACAAAAAAAAATCATATTCACTCGCATCCATTCTCTAGCTGTCAAGAGCAGTGCACCGAAACCACAGCCCCCTATCTGCAATCAGGCTCCACAGACCTTTCCATAGTTTCCTCCAGCTGCTTCACATGCCTTGGTTCAATCCTTTGACATCAAGTTGACCCCTGTATACCATACTGTTTCAATTCACTATTCCATTCACACCTTTCACCCCCCTGAATGTTCAAGCCCCAATCACTCAAAATGTGTTTCACTCAAACCTTTCATCTCCAATTTGGTTTCCCCATTCTCCTTGTTTCCTTCACTTCTGACACATATATTCTCTTTGTCGACCTTTCCTCACTCATTCTCTCCATATTTCCAAACTGTTCTAACACACCCTCTCCTGCTCTCTCAACCACACTCTTTTTTTATTACATTTCTCTTACTCATTCATTACTTATTCAATCAAATCACCTCACACCACATACTGTCCTCAAACATTTCATTTCCAACACATCCATCCTCCTCTGTGCAACCATATCTATAACCCATGCCTTGCAACCGTAGAATATTGTTGGAACCTCTGTTCCTTCAAACATACCCATTTTTGCTCTCTGAGTTCTCTTGAGTTAACATTCTCTTTTTCCACACATTCTTCACCACTCACAGAACCTTCGCCCCCTTACCCTCCTTATGACGTGTGTGTGTGTGTTTGGAGAGGATGAGTGAGGAAAGCTTGACAGAGGGGATATGTGTGTAATAAGTGGAGGGAATAAGGAGATGGGAGACTAAATTGGAGATGGAAGGATGGAGTGAAAAAGATTTAGAGCAGAAGGGGCCTGAACATGTAGAAGAGTGAAAAGCTTGCAAAGGATAGAGTGAATTGGAGCAATGTGGTATACCTGGGTCAATGTGCTATCAATGGATTAAACCAGGCCATGTAAAACTTATGGAATAAACCATGGAAAGGGATAAGGAGTTGTGGTTTCCGTTCATTACACATGACAGCTCAAGAATAGACAAGTGGATGTGGCTTTTATTCGTCTGTTCCTGACACTACCTTGCTAATGCAGGAAACGACGATCAATTATCGTGTACATGTATACGCACCTCTCATACCAAATCATTTCTTATTTGATCAATCCTACTCGCACCACATATTGTCCTCAAACATTTAATTTTCAGTACACATACCTTTTTCATCCAGGGCCCATGCCTCACATCTATACATCAACATCTTTAGTAATGTATCATCAAACATACCCATCTTTGTCCTCAGACAGTGACATTTCTTTCCACAACCTGCAGTCCACTAAGGACCTTAGCCCTTTCATCCCCCCTTTGGCATAGTTCAGCTCCCATTTTTCCATCAAATGCAATATACACTCCCAGGTATCTAAAACATCTTGCTTCTCTTAGGTTCTCCCCATTCAAAATCAGTCCAATAAAGTTCTCTCTCTCATGTTAAACTTAATAACCTTTCTCACACACTCCCTAACTCAAAACACCAACTACAGTTTCTCACTTGTATCTGCCATCAGAAATGTGTCATCAACAATAAGTAGTTGACTTGCCTCCTAGGCACCCCAACCCCACCTTACTGCAAACCTGCCCCACTTTCCAAAACTGCTTATGTTTACCTTGCTCATCAACTCATGTGAACATTAAGCAGCCCAGGTGATATCACAGATCCACTCACCTGCAACTACTCGCCCTCCTATCTTCTTACTAGCACGCATACCTTTATAAAGATTAGTCACTGCTTTTTGTAACTTCCCTTCACAACATGCATTCATAGCACCTGCAAAGCATCTCTATCAGTGCCATTATATGCTTTCTCCAGATACATAAAGCCACATAAATATCCCTCTGTTTCTGTATTTCTCAAATTCTTTACCGCAAAAGCTGATCCATACCTCCTCTAACACTCCTGAAGCCACATTATTCCTTCCCAGTCTGATACTCTGCATGCCATCATACTCGGTCACTACTCATGCATACAACTTATTAGCTACATTAAAAAAAATCAACTTTCTAATTCAAACATTCCCTTTTGATCCCTTGCCTTGATAATGGCACTATACAGACATTCAGCTAATTATCAGGCACCTCACTCTAAACTTTTTTCTTTCTTTTTTCCCTTGTATACATTTTGAACCATATATACATAAGAAATCCTGAGAAACCAGTGAACAACACAATCTCTTTTTCAGAAATTCGACCGCATTCATTCCCATCTGCTCAAACTACCTTGCCACACTTCTTACACAAGGCTCAAACCTTTTTTTCTCTATTTATCAAACCACTTACCAAAACTTTCCTGCTTTACATAACTCTACAACCCAAATACTCAACATGGATCTGCCACCCTATCATCCAACACATAAAAGTCCCTCAAAATAATCTCTCTAACTCCTCTTCCTCGCCAGTTGCTTCTTCACTGCTCCCTTCATCGATGCTCCCATTTGTTCTCTTGTTCTCAGTGTTCACCACCTTCCTAAACATTTCCTAATTTCCCCTGAAGTTTGTCTTTACTCTCACACCAACTTTTTTTTCCCCAGCCCCTGCACTGTCTGTCCTCTTGTACAGTTCCTAACTTTTAACACTCCTATCTGGTAGATAATACCCATACATCTCCCTTTTCTCTTTTCTTAACAACTTTACTTCTTCATCCCACCATTTGGTACCGTCTCACATACCCACAGCCTACTTTCTGAATGCCACTTCTCATGCTTTTTCCTAGGTACATACCTTCCAATGCAAACCCACTCCCTTTGCTTTGTCTACTGTCAACTTCCATCATTCTTCACCCAGTTTCTCCTATGTGTATACACAACAAATGCCTCTTTTTTTTCAAGCTCAATCACTCACCACCCTCTTCCCACACATACTTTCTCTTTTCTTAAAGCCCCTACAAACTTTCACCCGTGCCTCCCCCAAGAAGCGATTAGGAATCCCTCCAGCTGCCTCTCTCATCCCATTTATATCCAGAAATCTCTCTCAAGCACACCCATCATTTAGAACATAATCCATTCATGTCAGCCTACCATCATTCCAAATTACCAATGAACAGTAAACTTGTGTATGTTGCTCTTTGTAAGCCAATACTTCCAATCACCATTCCTTTTTCAGCACAGTTCCATAATATGTTCACCATTGTCCACAACATTAGGTACCCCATACATGAAAACTATACCCTCATTTGGTAGATTACCCACTCTTGCATTGAAATCACCCATTTAGACCTAATACTTGATATCTCACTCAGCTCCTCTCAAAACATTTAACTCGCTTTTCTCTCAATACCAGGTGCATAAGCTTTTAATAGTCGCCCATCTCTCATAATTCACTTTACCTTTCCTTTGTTCTTGCTCTTATTGTTACACATATCCTGTACTTTATCCATGGGATATTCCCAAACCTTTTTTCTCCTTTTCCCCAAACATACTACCTATCTCCCTTCTTTTCATCCTGGTTACATCCATGCACATTTAGACACCCTAGCTTGTTCCTTCAAGGAGGATGAGTACTCCTCACTTGCTCATTTTTCTGTTTAAATTTTCAGAAACTAAAATATTGGAAGAGGAGGGTTTCTGTCCCCCTTCTCCCACCTGTTTAGTTGCCTTCTGCTGTAGGGAATAAGAGAGTAGAATTATTTCTTCAATATTCCAATGGATATACAGCTGATTGGTTTCTTGGGTGGCAAATGAAAATTTTGATCTGACACAGTAGGTGACAACAGAACATTTCCAGGAAGTCTCATTTAGTAGTCTTACTATAAAACAAAACTTAATCATCTTCCAAGTATAATGACAACCTGTTTACAGTCTATGAACCTGTACTTTTGAATATGTTTTCAACAACAAATACCATAATTTCCATGTAATGACAGATATAGTAACTATGGATACACATTTCCAGATACAAGACTCGAAATTTTAAACAAACAGTAGGAAGCCAAAGAACACTTTATACTACACGAACACTGACAATGACTGACTGGAGCAACTCTCCTGGTGATATTTAAAATATGTCGTCAAACAAACATTCAACGAAACATGGTCTTCAAAAAACAGTGCTAGAAAGGAAGAGCACTTACATATAGTGATATGGTAGCATAAAAATAGTGACCTAAGAATTAGGAAAAGACCTATGACAAGACATAAGGCAAAGTGCATGAATAATTATGAATTGTAAAAACTTTAGAAATATTTATACTTGGAATAATGACCTCTTTGCAGTCTATTACCTTATTTGCTTGTCTTGAATTAAGAGTGGTAAATGAGATAAATGAGAGTTTATGGCATTGACATTCTCTTTTGTGCTGAAGTTTGGGTATCAGTGGCAGTAGAGTTTTCTGTAAAAATGTTTTCCTACAATAACTGTTCACAAAACGGGGAAAATGGATATTGTAAGTACATTAAAAAAGACAGATGTTATTAGCTTAGGAGAAATTAAAAGCATAAATCATTAACACTGCATCACCAGAAAGCTTGTATATATATATTATATATTTATTTATTTATTCATTTTGCTTTGTCGCTGTCTCCCGCGTTTGCGAGGTAGCGCAAGGAAACAGACGAAAGAAATGGCCCAACCAACCCCCATACACATGTATATACACACACGTCCACACGCAAATGTACATACCTATACATCTCAATGTACACATATATATACACACACAGACACATACATATATACCCATGCACACAATTCACACTGTCTGCCTTTATTCATTCCCATCGCCACCCCGCCACACATGGAATACCATCCCCTCCCCCCTCATGTGTGCGAGGTAGCGTTAGGAAAAGACAACAAAGGCCCCATCCGTTCACACACACACACACACACATATATATATATATATATATATATATATATATATATATATATATATATATATATTTTTTTTTTTTATACTTTGTCGCTGTCTCCCGCGTTTGCGAGGTAGCGCAAGGAAATAGACGAAAGAAATGGCCCAACCCCCCCCATACACATGTATATACATACGTCCACACACGCAAATATACATACCTACACAGCTTTCCATGGTTTACCCCAGACGCTTCACATGCCTTGATTCAATCCACTGACAGTACGTCAACCCCGGTATACCACATCGCTCCAATTCACTCTATTCCTTGCCCTCCTTTCACCCTCCTGCATGTTCAGGCCCCGATCACACAAAATCTTTTTCACTCCATCTTTCCACCACCAATTTGGTCTCCCTCTTCTCCTTGCTCCCTCCATCTCCGACACATATATCCTCTTGGACAATCTTTCCTCACTCATCCTCTCCATGTGCCCAAACCACTTCAAAACACCCTCTTCTGCTCTCTCAACCACGCTCTTTTTATTTCCACACATCTCTCTTACCCTTACGTTACTCACTCGATCAAACCACCTCACACCACACATTGTCCTCAAACATCTCATTTCCAGCACATCCATCCTCCTGCGCACAACTCTATCCATAGCCCACGCCTCGCAACCATACAACATTGTTGGAACCACTATTCCTTCAAACATACCCATTTTTGCTTTCTGAGATAATGTTCTCGACTTCCACACATTCTTCAAGGCCCCCAGAATTTTCGCCCCCTCCCCCACCCTATGATCCACTTCCGCTTCCATGGTTCCATCCGCTGCCAGATCCACTCCCAGATATCTAAAACACTTCACTTCCTCCAGTTTTTCTCCATTCAAACTCACCTCCCAACTGACTTGACCCTCAACCCTACTGTACCTAATAACCTTAACTCTATATATATATATATATATATATATATATATATATATATATTTTTTTTTTTTTTTTTTTTGCTTTGTCGCTGTCTCCCGCGTTTGCGAGGTAGCGCAAGGAAACAGACGAAAGAAATGGCCCAACCCACCCCCATACACATGTATATACATACGTCCACACACGCAAATATACATACCTACACAGCTTTCCATGGTTTACCCCAGACGCTTCACATGCCCTGATTCAATCCACTGACAGCACGTCAACCCCGGTATACCACATCGCTCCAACTCACTCTATTCCTTGCACTCCTTTCACCCTCCTGCATGTTCAGGCCCCGATCACACAAAATCTTTTTCACTCCATCTTTCCACCTCCAATTTGGTCTCCCTCTTCTCCTCGTTCCCTCCACCTCCGACACATATATCCTCTTGGTCAATCTTTCCTCACTCATTCTCTCCATGTGACCAAACCATTTCAAAACACCCTCCTCTGCTCTCTCAACCACGCTCTTTTTATTTCCACACATCTGTCTTACCCTTACGTTACTTTCTCTATCAAACCACCTCACACCACACATTGTCCTCAAACATCTCATTTCCAGCACATCCATCCTCCTGCGCACAACTCTATCCATAGTCCACGCCTCGCAACCATACAACATTGTTGGAACCACTATTCCTTCAAACATACCCATTTTTGCTCTCCGAGATAATGTTCTCGACTTCCACACATTCTTCAAGGCTCCCAGAATTTTCACCCCCTCCCCCACCCTATGATCCACTTCCGCGGTTCCATCCGCTGCCAGATCCACTCCCAGATATCTAAAACACTTCACTTCCTCCAGTTTTTCTCCATTCAAACTCACCTCCCATATATATATATATATATATATATATATATATATATATATATATATATATATATATATATTTTTTTTTTTTTTTTTTTTCATACTATTCGCCATTTCCCGCATTAGCGAGGTAGCGCTAAGAACAGAGGACTGGGCCTTTGAGGGAATATCCTCACCTGGCCCCCTTCTCTGTTCCTTCTTTTGGAAAAAAAAAATAAAAAAAAAAAAACGAGAGGGGAGGATTTCCAGCCCCCCGCTCCCTTCCCTTTTAGTCGCCTTCTACGACACGCAGGGAATACGTGGGAAGTATTCTTTCTCCCCTATCCCCAGGGATGATATATATATATATATATATATATATATGCAAGAGGTGAATGCAAGAGTTTTGGCAAGGGGGGCAAGTATGAAGTCTGTTGTGGATGAGAGAGCTTGGGAAGTGAGTCAGTTGTTGTTCGCTGATGATACAGTGCTGGTGGCTGATTCATGTGAGAAACTGCAGAAGCTGGTGACTGAGTTTGGTAAAGTGTGTGAAAGAAGAAAGTTAAGAGTAAATGTGAATAAGAGCAAGGTTATAAGGTACAGTAGGGTTGAGGGTCAAGTCAATTGGGAGGTAAGTTTGAATGGAGAAAAACTGGAGGAAGTAAAGTGTTTTAGATATCTGGGAGTGGATCTGGCAGCCGATGGAACCATGGAAGCGGAAGTGAATCATAGGGTGGGGGAGGGGGCGAAAATCTTGGGAGCCTTGAAGAATGTGTGGAAGTCGAGAACATTATCTCGGAAAGCAAAAATGGGTATGTTTGAAGGAATAGTGGTTCCAACAATGTTGTATGGTTGTGAGGCGTGGGCTATGGATAGAGTTGTGCGCAGGAGGGTGGATGTGCTGGAAATGAGATGTTTGAGGACAATGTGTGGTGTGAGGTGGTTTGATCAAGTAAGTAATGTAAGGGTAAGAGAGATGTGTGGAAATAAAAAAGAGCATGGTTGAGAGAGCAGAAGAGGGTGTTTTGAAATGGTTTGGGCACATGGAGAGAATGAGTGAGGAAAGATTGACCAAGAGGATATATGTGTCGGAGGTGGAGGGAACGAGGAGAAGTGGGAGACCAAATTGGAGGTGGAAAGATGGAGTGAAAAAGATTTTGAGTGATTGGGGCTTGAACATGCAGGAGGGTGAAAGGCGGGCAAGGAATAGAGTGAATTGGATCGATGTGGTATACCGGGGTTGACATGCTGTCAGTGGATTGAATCAGGGCATGTGAAGCGTCTGGGGTAAACCATGGAAAGTTGTGTGGGGCCTGGATGTGGAAAGGAAGCTGTGGTTTCGGGCATTATTGCATGACAGCTAAAGACTGAGTGTGAACGAATGGGGCCTTTGTTGTCTTTTCCTAGTGCTACCTCGCACACATGAGGGGGGAGGGGGATGGTATTCCATGTGTGGCGAGGTGGCGATGGGAATGAATAAAGGCAGACAGTGTGAATTGTGTGCATGGGCATATATGTATGTGTCTGTGTGTGTATATATATGTGTACATTGAGATGTATAGGTATGTATATTTGCATGTGTGGACGTGTATGTATATACATGTGTATGGGGGTGGGTTGGGCCATTTCTTTCATCTGTTTCCTTGCGCTACCTCGCAAACGCGGGAGACAGCAACAAAGCAAAATAAATAAATATATATATTTTTTTTTTTCAAACTATTCGCCATTTCCCGCATTAGCGAGGTAGCGTTAAGAACAGAGAACTGGGCCTTTGAGGGAATATCCTCACCTGGCCCCCTTCTCTGTTCCTTCTTTTGGAAAATTAAAAAAAATAATGAGAGGGGAAGATTTCCAGCCCCCCACTCCCTCCCCTTTTAGTCGCCTTCTACGACACGCAGGGAATACGTGGGAAGTATTCATATATATATATATATATATATATATATATATATATATATATATATATATATATATATATATATATATATATATATCATTATTATTTATTATACTCTGTCACTTTTTGCCTCGTGAGCGAGGTAGAGCAAGGAAACAGACAAAAGAATGGCCCAACCCACCCACAGACACATGTATATACATACACATCCACACACACACACATATACATACCTACACATTTCAACGTATACATATATATATACATACTCAGACATATACATATATACACATGTACATAATTCATACTTGCTGCTTTCATTCATTCCAGTTGCCACCCCACCACACATGGAATGACACCCCCTCCCCCTGCACGCGTGCGAGGTAGTGCCAGGAAAAGACAACAAAGGCCACATTCGTTCACACTCAGTCTCTAGCTGTCATGTATAATGCACTGAAATCACAGGTCCCTTTCCACATCCAGGCCCCACAAAACTTTCCATGGTTTACCCCAGACGCTTCATATGCCCAGGTTCAATCCATTGACAGCACGTCAACCCCTGTGTACCACATCATTCCTTGCATGCCTTTCCCCCTCTTGTATGTTCAGGCCCCGATCACTCAAAATCTTTTTCACGTCATCTTTCCTCCTCCAATTTGGTCTCTCCCACTTCTCATTCCCTCCACCTTTGACACATATATCCTCTTTGTCAATCTTTCCTCACTCATTCTCTCCATGTGACCAAACCATTTCAATACACCTTCTTCTGCTCTCTCAACCACACCTTTTTTATTACCACATATCTCTCTTACCCTTTCATTACTTACTCGATCAAACCACCTCACACCACATACCGTCATCAAACATTTCATTTCCAACACATCCACCCTCCTCTGCACAACCCTATCTATAGCCCTTACCTTGCAACCATATAACATTGTTGGAACCACTATTCCTTCAAACATACCCATTTTTGCTCTCTAAAATAATGTTCTCGCCTTCCACACATTCCTCAACACTTCAAGAACCTTCACCCCTCACCCACTTCCGCTTCCATCCACTTCCAGATATCTAAAACACTTCACTTCCTCCAGTTTTTCTCCATTCAAACTTACCTCCCTTGTCCCTCAACCCTACTGAACCTAATAACCTTGCTCTTATTCACATTTACTCTCAGCTTTCTTCTTTCATACACTTTACCAAACTCAGTCACCAGCTTCTGCAGTTTCTCACCTGAATCAGCCACGAGCGATGTATCATCAGTGAACAACAACTGACTCACTTCCCAAGCCCTTTCATCCACAACAGACTGCATACTTGCCCCTTTCTCCAAAACTTTTGCATTCACCTCCTTAACAACTCCATCCATAAACAAATTAAACAACCATAGAGACATCACACACCCCTACTGCAAACTGACATTCACTGGGAACCAATCACTTTCCTCTCTTCCTACTCGTACACATGCCTTACATCCTCGATAAAAACTTTTCACTGCTTCTAGCAACTTACCTCTCACACCATATACTCTTAATATCTTCCACAGAGCATCTCTATCAACTCTATCATATGCCTTCTCCAGATCCATAAATGCTACTTACAAATTCATTTGTTTTTCTAATTAATTCTCACATACATTCTTCAAAGCAAACACCTGATCCACACATGCTCTACCACTTCTGACACCACACTGCACTTCCCCAATCTGATGCTCTGTACATGCCTTCACCCTCTCAATCAATACCTTCCCATATAATTTCCCAGTAATACTCAACAAACTTATACTTCTGTAATTTGAACACTCACTCTTATCCCCTTTGCCTTTGTACAATGGCACTATGCAAGCATTCCGCCAATCCTCAGGCACCTCACCATGAATCATACATACATTAAATAACCTTACCAACCAGTCAACAATAGTCACCCCCTTTTTTAATAAATTCCACTGCAATACCATCCATTCTTTCATCTGTTTCCTTGCACTACCTCGCTAACGCAGGAGACAGCAATGAAGTAAAAAAAAAATATGTATATTTATATGGATATTTATATGGGTTACTGGACTATGCATGCTTGTGGCTACTCCACGAGTGAAAAATCACCTTCCGCGAGGTTGTACAAATTTGTCACATTCACAGAAAGGTGGTTCTGGAGTATTAAGAATAAATAAATTGACATAAATGTTAAAAGAAGATAAAAGGCCCCAGGTGTTTGTTGCTAACAGTTGATATAACACAGACATTTTTTTGGATACCTGTGTGCTTCCTTAGAAGTTAATGCCAAAAAGTGGATTAAATAAAATGTTTGCTTTGACAGAAGAAAGTTAAATATTTGCTGGAAAATTGTAGTCTAGTCAGGGCTGGGATCTCTTAATTTATGAACATTTTTTTTTTCAATCTGGATAAATAATGTATATAGTTAGCAAAGAAGGTATTGGATATGTGAAGATCATGGCTGTGAGTTGCCACCTCCTACCACATAATAAAACCATCTACTCAGGCTGCTGGACAGTACAGATTACTACTCTAGCTATGTACAAATTTTTGATGTTACTATTCTCAGATTGATTCATTTACCCATGTTGATGCCTGCTTATGTTTTGCAGTCTCAACAAGAAGTGTTGATGCTGAAGCACTCGCCAAGTACCTAATGATGATATGTTCAATTTGTGTGGCAGAAAAATTTTTGCTTTGTATATCCTGTTCCTAATCACCCATGGTCTGTATTCCATAGGTCAGATATTTTTGTGAATTCATAGATTGTAAAAACTTTTGATCTTTTGTTATTGTTTATACATGATGCTTTAACAATATGATATTAGTGTTTTGAGTTTTTATTTCATTTTGAAACCTAATGACATATATATAAGAAATTTTGTCTCAAAGAGTATGCATGTCCACTATTCCATTTTCAGCTAAAGAAAATTGGCGATACAATGATTAAATTTAAAGGAGCCCAATATAATGTAAGAGGGTTGTCAATAGTTATGAAGGAAATTACTAATGGACAAAAGATAGGATTTCTGGATGAGTAGATTTCAAGAAGGTGCCAGTGTCCAGGAGGTGTTGGGTAAAGAGTCTTGGGTGAGAAATACACAGATCAGAAGGACCTGTATGTGGAATTAATGAATCTAGAGAAGGAGTGTGACAGAGATGCTCTGTGGAGGGTAGTGCGAATACATGGTATGGGAGCAAACTAGCTAAAAACAGAGTTTTTATATAAGGATTAAGGCATGTGTGCACATACGAAGTTTTAGAAGGATGAGTGGTTTCAGGTAAAGGGGAGTTTTCTTCAGGGGTCAGTGATGTCACTGTGGTTATATTTGTTTTATAGGTAGGGTGGTGAAGGAAGTGATTGCAAGGGGCATGGGTACAGAAGCAGGTATGCAATCTGTTGGGGGTGAGGAAGTCCAGGGAGATGACTCAGTTGTCTGTTTGCTGATGACATGAAAACTGGAGGTATGTTTGAGTGAAAACTCCAAAAGCTGGTGTCATGAGTTTAGGGTAGTGTGTAAAAGTTGGGAGTAAAAGAATAAATGCAATCTTAATAGTTTAGCATTTAAGAGGAACAGGTTTTTGGAGTTTTATTTCAAATGGAGAGAATTTGGAGGTCCACTGGAGTGTTTTACATAACTGGGAGTGGATATGACAGCAAATGGACTCGTGGAAGCTGAAGTGACTCAGAGGTTGGGTGAAAGGGCAAAGGTCCTGAGTGCATTGGAGAATAAGTGGAAAGACAGGCCACTGTCTTTAAGGTAAAAGATAGGTATGTTTGATGGTTTAGTGGTCCCGTCAGTACTGTTTGGATGTGGGGATAGGCCCTAGATAAAAATATGAAGAAGAGGGTGGAAATGAAATGTTTGAGGATAATACATGTTGCGAGGAGGGCTGATTTAATAAGATATGGGAGGGTTAAAAAGAGGCGTTATAGTAAAACGATTATGTATGAGAGCTGAACTGGTGTGCTGAAATGGTTTAGTCATGTATACATGTCAAATGAAGAAAGCATGACTTAATAGGGTATACATGATAGAGGGAACAAGAAAAAGGGAGAGACCAAGGATGTGTGGAGTTAAGATGCTGTGAAAGTTCCAGGCCTGATCATGCAAAGGTATAGAGCAAACTGGAGCAATGTGGTATACAGGGGACGACATGTCAATGGGTTGAACCACGATATGCGAAACAACTAGGCAGAACCACAGAAAGGTCTGTGGGTCCTGGTTTCAGTGTAATATATATGTTAGCTGGTGTGGATGTGAAAAAATGCAGCAGTTCTTAATCTGTTCCTGGTGCTACCTCATTAATGTGAGAAACACAACTTGGAAAAAAAACTGATTGGTAAAACAAGAAATTAATGATTTTTGTCTTTATTAATTGCTGTTGCAACAAAAGTACACCTAATATTTACATCAGCTACACTAAATATGTTAAATAAAATATCAAAAGAGACTGGCAAAAGTAAGGTTATTTGTGTGCAGAACGACAGTGTTAGAATAAGATGTGGTAGTATGTGATCTGATTGACTGAGTTGACCAAAGTGTGCAGAAATAGTTTGGATACATGGAGAGATTAAGTGATGAAAAACGAAAGTCTGACAAAGAAGATCCATAAGGCACAGGACGGTAGAATAAGAGGTAGGGGAGGACCAAGAAAGAGATGGAAGAATGGACTGGAAGAGGCTTTGGGATGCCAGGGTCTGAGGATATAGGAGGGTGAGAAGTATGCACGGGATAATACGAACTGGAGCCATGTACTTGTGGGCAAGATGCTACCATTGGTCCAAACCAGAGCATATGAAGTGGTGTGGGAAATAACAGAACTGATCTGGGTCTGGATCTGGATGATGGGCTCTGGTTGCATACAATATAAGTGAGAGCTAAAGAGTGGATGTTAACTGATGAGGCCACTATTTCTTCTGTTCCTGGCACTATCTCATCATAGCAGGAAATGGCAAACAAGGTATGAAGAAAAATCCAAAGATGTAAATGTCAGTATTTTAAAATCTTATCCACATCATTAACAATATTTCCATGAGAGAGAGGGAGGCACAACTATGTTATTCTGCTTTAAAGGCTATACCACTCTTATGGTACATAAAGAGATGACAGGTGTCTCTATTCATTTACAGGAGGCAAGGTAGCATGGAAAAAGTAACTCATGTAACTGAGAGTCTGCCTTGTGCCAGCCTGTCAAGTTGAGAATGAGCATCCTATTTCTGCCAAATACCACCAACACATACATGTGGCTGTATACACTTGATTCACCCAAAATAAACAAGAATGGAATTAATAACAAAGATAAAAAGTAGAATTCAAAAAGTAATGACTCCTTTAATGATTCCTGCTCTACATTTGTATTTTGATGGCAGAAGCCAAATGGAAACAAGTGATGTCATATTGAATTCACAGAAGCCACACACTGTAAACTAGAATATACAATACACAATACTTCAAAAAGGAACAAAAACTCTTATGTAAGTTGGAGGCAACATCTACATATTCAAGCTTCAAGTATGTGGCTTTCATGATGATCTCTAGTAGAATTTTGTCTGATTCTGTGTATCACATTATCAACTTTCAAATATACATATCATAGTGCAGACTAATTATCAAATAAAATAATTTGTTACCTGCATAAATAATACATTTAATATTTGATGTTTGACAAATTTCTTATGCTGAGGTTCTTCGTTTTTCAGCCTCCCTCTGGAAATACTGGCGAACATGATGGGTTGCCACTCTCTGGAAAAAGGCATTCCGTGTTGCAGTCACCATGCCAGACCCAACACCTGACCGGTATTTTATGATCATTCCTTCATCCTCCTCATCTGGCTCTAAAAACTGTTGTAAGGGAATGAACTGTTCTACTTGCTCTGGAGTCAGACGGAAGAACTGCAATGCACCAGACATATCACCCCACAGCATTTTACGATAGTCCACTGGCCAATATTGCTGCAGTGGAATAAGAAGAAACAGGGCAAAAGTAGAATCACCATAGGACACACTCATGAACTGCTCCAACATTTTCCTGTACCACATGATCAGTGAGTTAAAACCTTCAGGAGGGCTATTTACATCCAGATTTGCATAACCCTTATTACGGAGAAGCTCAATGATACAGCCTTGAAGGTATGAGCTGATATTAGTATCAAGGAATATATCATTAGCAACTAAAAAGACTAATGACAGGTGCTGTATCCAAACAGTCACATTAGTGGTGTTGAGAGTTACTTTTCTGCGGTGCTTAAGGACAAGATATGCCATCTGTAAGCATCTTGTCACAGTGAGGAGATCCTCTGGGGAAGACTGGTCACTAGAATGCTGCTGCTGTGATTGGGGAGACTGCTGGGATGTCTTAAAGACATGCTTTATGGGATTCATTGGCCAATATTTGTCAAGAACTAGTGGAAACTCAGTCTGGCTTATTGTAATACCATTGATAATGAAAGGAACACCACTTTTTAGAACTGCACTAGCATTATATCCTTTTTTACTAACTAAGCAGCTTATAAGTTCACTTTCAATTGACTTTATAGACTTGCAGATGTTCTTTGTCAGCTGAACTGGTGAAAGGATTGGCTGAATTATAGCTGGAGATTTGAGAGGTTCATAATCAATGAGAGCAAGGTCACCTACTTGGGTGCTAATCTCAGTCAGATCTGAGGTAAACTCTGGAGCACATATTACAGATGATAACAATACTTTTATTAAACACTCATCTCCCTTATGAATACAGGACATCATGCACATAGCAGTTTTATGATATAACTTTCTTCTGCTGCAACCTTTTAGAGATGCCAGCTGCAGGACATTACATATAAAATGTGTTTCAATTCGAGTTAGCCACTGTGGGGACAACAATTGACATGAAAGGCACACTTTCTCTAAATATGATGATATCTCCTCAGAGTCTAAGAAAGCATGAGTTGAATGATCCTCTAGTGTTGGATGAAGAGTATGGAGAGATACAAGAAGATTACTAAATGGGAGAAGCACTGGATGAGGAGAAGATGGGCGAAGAAGAGGAATTACTTCACCTCCAAAAGTAACACAACCCAGGGAACCCAAATTGTTTGGGTCCCGATCAGTGCCTGAAGCAAAGTCACTAACAAATGATGAGTGACTTGAAAGATCACCAATTAGCCTTCTAAAAGCTAATGACCTTAGGAATGGTGCAATTGTGTTATTATGGAGGTTCAGGATCTTCACATAGGCCTCACTGCTATATGAGACTTGATCTTTCCATTTAACATAGTAAGCATCCAAGAAAATACAGCAACTACCAATAAGCCTCAAAGCAGAGAAGGTAGTCTCACTACTTTGTGTTAACTGAGTCAACCATTTTGCAAAGCATGTTTCTACTAAATGTGGGAAGTCACTCAGGTCATTCCATGCCAATTCTGGTGGTTTGAGGACTTCTGCCTTACCATCAGCACCTATAACTGTCCCCTGATTCAACTTCATTTTGTTCTCAAGAAGGGTATGTGTGGCAGCTACATTTACAGCTCGAGTTAAAGCATTGATTATATGTGATCCTACATCATAGTTAAACTTATTTTTGTCTGTTTCTTCATTGACTGACACCTTGTCTCTGTAAAACACTAACTGCTTTACCAACAATGGGTAGAAACTTGCAATGGCTTCCTGGGGTTTAGATAGTCCATAAGTAAGCAATACAGCCCAAATAGCATAAGCTTCCTGGCTCAACATCAAGGCTTCCTGGAGGGGCATGCTTAACTGACTGGGTTCAAGAGATACGTATGCCAAGATCTGACTCATAATTTGGTGACTGTTGACCAGGATAGCTGCCAGCTGACGGCCCTTGGCTGCTATTATCTGAGGACAGAGAGTATAATTAGCAACTTTATCCTGCTCTTTATAAAACTGGTTTTAACCCAGGCATTTCCAAACAAATATTTAATCTTGGCTTTAACATTTTACTGATTCTTCTTCAAGAGAATTTTACTTCCCTAAAAGCCTTTTAATAGACTTTTCAAGAAAGTTTAAACTTTTTAAACAAACTCAAAAATTTCTTTATACCTAAAAAATAAATCTCACCTGAAAGTCTTTACACAGTCTTTGACCTCAGCCTTGTTACAGAAACTTTGAGAAACTTTAACTGAAGCTCTCTGAAAAATCTGAACTGAAGTTCCTTTTACGAAGCTTATGATTATTACCTGAAAACATTTTCAAAAGAACTTTCAATAAACTATGAAACCTAACTAACCTCTTTAACATGTTCTTAAGTTACTCCACAATTTTATCACTAGAGCCCCATCAAACACCCTTCATTCAAACTTACTGTGAAAAAGTATGCACCTGGAAAGATTCATTTCTGAGCTGAGCTTGTGACAAGGATACCAATGCTATAAAATTTTTGCCACATTTTCACACACGAGCATTGACAATAAAAATATTATATATGACGCATCAATGGAATCAGATCATGTAATGCTCAAGTTTGACTATGTGTTTAATGAGGACACTGACAAAGCAAAGGTCAGACAAAACACAGAGGTTAGATATATTCATGGAAACAACTAACCTCAACAATTTCTATGATACCATAATTCAAGAAATTAAGTTCGGGAACCAGGACTTTGTTGTGAGAGGTTCTGTGAAACTTACAATAAGGGACTAGGAAGACAGGTACCTTTAACCTCAACTACTGAGGGAATGGTAAGAAATGGAAAGAATGGCTTAATAAAAGATATCAAAAATCAAAAGGTGCTTCAAGATGTGCAGTGACAAAGATACAGTTGACACTTCAGCCAGCAAACATTTGCAAGGTAAAAGAGAGCAAAGAACAAGTACATCAGTAAGAAAAGAGAAATAAAAAACTGAAAAGAATATTTTGGACAAGTCAGGAGAAAATCCAAAACTTTTCCAAACATTCATCAGGAGTTTGTTTTAAGTAAAAGAGCTGCTAATCAGGCTGAAGTAAGAACTGAAAAGGATAATGTAAGGATATTTGAGGAACTGGACAATAAGTTCAAAAGTGTGTACACAGCAAAAGATACCACAGTCCCAACATCAGTGACATGGAATAAATAGATTTTAGAAAACAGTGAGATATCTACAAATGACATTAACAAAATGCTAGTCTTGATCCATACAAGGTTCATGGTCCCTGTGAAATTTCACCATAAGTACAAAAGATGTGTGCAGATGTACAGGCCAAACCTCTTGAAATACTGTTCAAGATGCCTCTGGACTGAGACAAAGTGCTAAGAGAGTGGAAATGGACAAACATCATAATCATCTATGAGAAGTGAGACCAAGAAAAATGTAGAACTACACAAACCAGTCTCACTGACAAGTATGGTCTATAAGGTTTGGAAAATAAATAGGAGGCAATTGGATGACTTTCTACAATGAAGAAATTGCCAAAGACAATATAGTTTTAGGGAAAAGAGATTATGAGTAACAAACTTCTTAGATTTCCAAGAGTAAGCTCTAACTTAGACAAAAAGAGAGGCTGGAGGGATTGTTTATATCTAAACTCCCAGGAATCATTTGACACTACCAAATGGGAGTTTTTGATAAAGAAGCTGGATCACTAGGTAGGAATGAGGGAGAAACTACTTTAACAGATAAAAGACCATCTATATGGAAGGTAACAAAGGATGTATGTCAAGGGGAGCCATCTCAAGATGAGTCCAGGTCACCTACGAGTGCCACAAGGTTTTGTTCTGGGATGACTACTCTTTTTGATCTGTATAATGACTTGCCTATTTGTTTTCAAATGATGTACAAGTTATAAGGGAAGTGAACAACTTGTAGGACTGCATTACCTTGCAAAGGGACTTTAACATACTCCAAAGATGGTCTGATACATAGCTGATGAAGTTCAAACCAAGTAAATGTTAAGTACTGAGGATGGGTCAAAATAAAAGAAGGCCTCAATATGATTACCATCCAAGAAGAGACAAGCTGCAGGAATCTATGTGTAAGAAAGACTTGGGAGTTGACTTTATCCCTAACCTACTGCCAGAGTTCTACCTTAAGAGACCAATTGTCTATCTATCTACCTATTCATCTGTGTCCCTGATGCTTGTGCCCTCCAGGAACCCCTTCTAAAGGGTGGCTGTTCACATCATATATAAGGCTAAAACTATATCAGAAATATTCTTTATCTGTTTGAATCCCTTTTATGGACTTGAAAAACAGTGTTGATAAAAACTGGTCCAACTGCACACTCTATGAAAACCTGGCCTTTCATCTCTAATGTGTATTTTTATCATAGTCGAGCTGGTGATTGCCCTAAGCTTTTTCTTGACAGGGTTGGTGGAAATTTTCAACTCCAACCCATACCTTTTTCCCACACTAGATACCATTCATACATGTTGAAATTCATAACACTTCCAAAATACTGGAGATGACCTTGACTGGCAGAGTTACTGTCAGGCAAACATGCCTGATGACTCAACTCAATGACCATGAAAGGGCTGTTTTGATAGGGCATCTCTGTCTTGTGCAGAACACGATTTAAAGGCAGAAAAGGTCTTTCTCAGGGGAGAACATATGGAGCAGCAACATCCTCTCCATACATGACAGAAAAGAGGAAAATATATGAGGCAGCAAAGTCCTTTCCACCCAAGACCTCTTTTCATTATTCGGTAAAGCCAAGTTAAAACATTTTGTGTGGTGTTGAAACTTATATTTTCCACAATATGATGTACTTACATGTAATTCCCTTCATAAGGTACATACAGGTTTTGGATTTAAAGCGATTTCCTTGTTCTTTCAATGTTTAGCTCTTCCCATTTCTCTCCATATTACTAAGCTGTCACTTTCCACAGTGTTTTCTAAGCATAATTCAACAGCAAGACAAGTGGTGAGTGCAACATACTAGCCCAGCTATATCAGCAAAGTCTCGTTGCTATGACTCATTTTTCTATACCTGAGTCAGAGTTTACTATGACTTCTTGTACATAGATCACATATGTGGATGTCTGTTTTTTACATTAACGCAACAGCCATGAGTTAAAATAGTAGTTGGGTGATTACAAAGGCTGTATTTACTTGAACAATCTCAAGAATCCAGGTAGAGAGTTAATGAAGGTAGACAGACAGGTATAATAGAAAAACAGTTTCTCTGGAAAGTTTCAAATTCCGCATGTATGTGATCAAGTTCAAAGCTTGTCCAGAACTGACAGTATATAATTCAGAAAATGGGTAAACCAATGAAGTCGATGCACGAAAAAGGCACTTAACCCATCTGGATGTATATTTCACTTAAAGACCTCTGGATGCTTAAAGAATAGTAAAACACAAACTTATCACAAACAAACATAGAAAACACTACTTCATAAGCAATGTTAAGCATGTGACAAATATAAAATGACCTGCATCTTACCCTCAGCAAACATAAAGCATGTCTTAAAGGTACGCCATAAACAGATCTCATGGAGTCCACACTCTCTCCTGTTAGCAGAGGTGAAAGATTGTGTGGAAGGAAATTTTCCACAATAGTTGAGATGAGGTGTGGGGTATGAGTTAATGTCCAAGCAGCTGTGAGGGAATGGCGCACCATACGCTGTAAGATTCCCAGGATATTTATTACTGTTTGTGGACTTGGCTTGATGGTCTCTAGAAGGTACCTGCAAGAATTACATTCACAGGTAAAGGCTCCAAAATTCCTTTATATCTTTAGAGAAAATTAGCTACTTATTCCATATGACAAATATCCAAGTCAATATGTTAAAAAAGAATGGGCATCACAGATGAAACTTTCTAAGTTTATTCTTTGTAATAAGGGATGTGGTAAAGCAGTGTAATACACTGATAACCCTACAAAGCCAAGATTGAAAATGAGAGGAATTTGTAAAGATTTACCTGCCATAACAAAAAAGGTCATTCTGCCAGGTCCATGCTTGGTGAGATATACAAGTATGGTTTATAATAACAAAATGATCACCCTCTATGTTCCAGGATGGGTAAGAGGAAAGCTGGTCAGGCAGTACTAGCCATTATATAATGGTAACTGTGCAGGACCCTGGATGGGTGAAAGGTAATTAATTGGACAGTACTAGCTGATTAAGACATGTGTAGGTAAGGAAGTTCTGTACCAGCCATGATATGGCACTCATCCAAATTGGCTCAAGCAGTGATAGGGGAATTAGCTATTCACCAGAGGCAGCAGTAATATGTTAAATATCCTACTGGACCCAGGCCATGTGACAGGAATATTAGTGAGGCACTTAAAATGTTAGTCAATATTCAGGGCTCTAGCTAGATGTGGGAAATTGTTATCTTAGTACTGGACCTAAAAGGCAAGCCAACAAGCATGTCCCTACATAGATGCTGTAGCCTTAAATAAAGTAAAAAGTAAAATAAAAAGATATTGTTATTATGATTAAATAACACTAGACTTTTATTGTGATCTTGCACAATATGAGTATGGCGAGGATCTCTTACAGAGAAAGGGCTCTGAACAACATAGTACATTTTTCAGTCCACTGACCTCTTGCTCGCAGTGATATCACTTGCAGGCACAGTCTGCTAACATCTCTTACAGCTTTAGTGCTGATTCAAAAGTGAACAATATACTACTGTGCTTTGAATGGACCTGAGAAATAAAGCTGAGATCACATCCTTCCAAGATGAAAATGTACAAAGGAGGGTAAATATGTTGGAAATTAAATGCCTGAGGAGAATGTGTGGTATGACAAGGGTCGAGAAAGAAATTAGAGGGTATAAGGGAGGTGTCTTAATAAAAAGAGTATGGTTGAGTGAGGTGAAGACAGTGTAATGAAATGGTTTGGACAAATGGAAGAAGATTAGTGAGGAAAGGATGACAAAGAAGGTATATGTATCAAAGTAAAGGGGACAAGGAGAAAGGGGAGGCCAAAATGGAGATGGAAGGATGTAGTGGGAAAGGTTTTGACTGATTGGGGCTTGAACATGCAAGAGGGTGCGAGGTATGCAAAAAATGAAGTGAACTGAAATGATGTGGTATACCAGGGTCGACATGCTGTCAATGGACTGAACCATGGCATGTGAAATGTCTGGGGTAAACCAAGGAAAGGTCTATGGGGCCTGGAGGTGGATAGGGAGCTGTGGTTTTGATGCATCACACATGACAGCTAGAGACTGAGTGTGAATGAATGTGGCCTTTTTTTGTCTTTTCCTGGAACTAACTTGCTGACATGAGGGGGTGGCAATGCTATTCCCAATCTGATGCTCCATACATGCCTTCACCCTCTCAATCAATATCCTCTCATAAAATTTTCCAGGAATACTCAACAAACTTATGCCTCTGTAGTTTGAACACTCACCTTTATCCCTTTTGTCTTTGTAAATTGGCAATATGCATGAATTCTGCCAATCCTTAGGCACTTCACCATGATCCATATACTCTGAATGTCTTTGCCAACCAATCAACAACACAGTCACTCCCTTTCTTAACAATTTCTACTGCAATACCATCCAAGACCACTACCTTGCCGGACTTATGATATAATTATGATATGAATTATGTGAATCATGAAATTATATGAATGAATTATGATATATTATGATATTTTTTTTTTTTTTTTTTATACTTTGTCGCTGTCTCCCGCATTTGCGAGGTAGCGCAAGGAAACAGACGAAAGAAATGGCCCAACCCCCCCCCCACACACATGTATATACATACGTCCACACATGCAAATATACATACCTACACAGCTTTCCATGGTTTACCCCAGACGCTTCACATGCCTTGATTCAATCCACTGACAGCATGTCAGCCCCGGTATACCACATCGCTCCAATTCACTCTATTCCTTGCCCTCCTTTCACCCTCCTGCATGTTCAGGTCCCGATCACACAAAATCTTTTTCACTCCATCTTTCCACCTCCAATTTGGTCTCCCTCTTCTCCTCGTTCCCTCCACCTCCGACACATATATCCTCTTGGTCAATCTTTCCTCACTCATCCTCTCCATGTGCCCAAACCACTTCAAAACACCCTCTTCTGCTCTCTCAACCACGCTCTTTTTATTTCCACACATCTCTCTTACCCTTACGTTACTCACTCGATCAAACCACCTCACACCACACATTTTCCTCAAACATCTCATTTCCAGCACATCCATCCTCCTGCGCACAACTCTATCCATAGCCCACGCCTCGCAACCATACAACATTGTTGGAACCACTATTCCTTCAAACATACCCATTTTTGCTTTCCGAGATAATGTTCTCGACTTCCACACATTCTTCAAGGCCCCCAGAATTTTCGCCCCCTCCCCCACCCTATGATCCACTTCCGCTTCCATGGTTCCATCCGCTGCCAGATCCACTCCCAGATATCTAAAACACTTCACTTCCACCAGTTTTTCTCCATTCAAACTCACCTCCCAATTGACTTGACCCTCAACCCTACTGTACCTAATAACCTTGCTCTTATTCACATTTACTCTTAACTTTCTTCTTCCACACACTTTACCAAACTCAGTCACCAGCTTCTGCAGTTTCTCACATGAATCAGCCACCAGCAAATTTCAGCATATTTCAGGGTTTGTTTCATACATGCTCACCATTTCCCAAAAGAGTGCAGTAATGTCAAGAAAGAGATGACTGAACCTTAGAGGAAAAAATTTTCCGAATATGTAGACAATTCAAATGTTAAGTAAAAAATTTCTGAAGAGAGCTGTGTGAAAGAGGAAATATGAAAAATGCCATTATTCATATAATTATACAGATCACAAGTTGAATGCTTTCAAACAAACAGGAAAAAGAAGATGGGTATGGATTCCACTTGCTTTAAATATTTTTTCTTACAATTTTCTAAACATGCATGTGATTTAATTCTCATTCATGCATTAGATAAAAATCTTCAGAGAAGTGTGTAGAAATGACATTTAAATATGAAAACTGCAATTTTATTTTATTCTTTTAATATACTTTGTCGCTGTCTCCCACGTTAGCGAGGTAGTGCAAGGAAACAGACGAAAGAATGGCCCAATCCACCTACATACACATGTATGTACATACACATCCACACAAGCACATATACATACCTATACATCTCAACATATACATATATATACACACACATATATACATATATACATATGTACATAATTCATAGTCTGCCCTTGTTCATTCCCGTCGCCACCCCGCCACACATGAAATGACAACCCCTTCCCCCTGCATGTGCGTGAGGTACTGCTAGGAAAAAACAAAGGCCACATTCATTCACACTCAGTCTCTAGCTGTCATGTATAATGCACCGAAACCACAGCTCCCTTTCCACATCCAGGCCCCACAAAACTTTCCATGGTTTACCCCAGACACTTCACATGCCCAGGTTCAATCCATAGACAGCACGTCAACCCTGGTATACCACACCATTCCAATTCACTCTATTCCTTGCATGCCTTTCACCCTCCTGCATGTTCAGGCTCCGATCACTCAAAATCTTTTTCACTCGATCTTTCCACCTCCAATTTGGTCTCCCACTTCTCCTCATTCCCTCCACATCTGACACATATATCCTCTTTGTCAACCTTTCTTCACTCATTCTCTCCATGTAACAAAACCATTTCAAAACACCCTCTTCTGCTCTCTCAACCACACTCTTTTTATTACCACACATCTCTCTTACCCTTTCATTACTTACTTGATCAAACCACCTCACACCACAGATTGTCCTCAAACATCTCATTTCCAGCACATCCAACCTCCTCCGCACAACTATATCTATAGCCCATGCCTCGCAACCATATAACATTGTTGGAACCACTATTCCTTCAAACATACCCATTTTTGCTTTCCAAGATAACGTTCTACACTTCCACACATTTTTCAATGCTCCCAAAACTTTTGCTCCCTCCCCCACCCTATGATTCACTTCTGCTTCCATGGTTCCATCCGCTGCCAAATCCATTCCCAGATATCTAAAATATTTCACTTCCTCCAGTTTTTCTCCATTCAAACTTACCTCCCAATTGACTTGTCCCTCAACCCTACTGTACCTAATAACCTTGCTCTTATTCACATTTACTCTCAGCTTTCTTCTTTCACACACTTTACCAAACTCAGTCACCAGCTTCTGCAGTTTCTCACCCAAATCAGCCACCAGCGCTGTATCATTAGCGAACAACAACTGACTCACTTCCCAAGCTCTCTCATCCACAACAGACTGCATACTTGCCCCTTTCCAAAGCTCTTGCATTCACCTCCCTAACAACCCCATCCATAAACAAATTAAACAACCATGGAGACATCACGCATCCCTGCTGCAAACCAACATTCACTGAGAACCAATCACTTTCCTCTCTTCCTACACGTACACATGCCTTATATCTTCAATAAAAACTTTTCATTGCTTCTAACAACATGCCTCACACACTGTATATTCTTAATACCTTCCACAGAGCATCTCTATCAACTCTATCATATGCCTTCTCCAGATTCATAAATGCTACATACAAATCCATTTGCTTTTCTAAGTATTTCTCACAAAACACTCACAATTTACCACATTATATTATCAATGGTGAGTTGAATGTTTTCAAATAAAGGTGGGTGGGAGCTATTTGTGAATTTCGTCTTCTTTAGCTATTTTCTCCTATTTTTTTCTTAACATGTAGATTATTATCAATTCATATATTACCCAAGAACCTTCTCAAAAGAACTATGAAGAAAAAATACATGAAAAATTAAAATTACAGTATCATTTCATTAACTGTATGCTGAATGTTTTGAAACACAACTGCTACCATTCAGGAAGATGTAAGACTTTCATCAATTTCACCTATCATCTCCTTTTTTTAATACGTGAATAACTACAAATTAAAGCATTGGTTAAGAAACTTTTGAAAAAACTATGTACAAAAAAATATAAGGTGAATGCCATGAACTGAAGTCGATTGTGAGTGTTCATCTAAAACATGGCAAATCTATCTCTACCATTAATCTTTTTCCATTATTCATCTGAATATGTAAATAATAAAAAATCTTTCTTCACTGTATGTACATATTGTATATGCTTAACATATCTCAGTGATCAGTGTCTTTCTGCACTAAAACATGATTCACCCTAACAATCCATATCAATGGTCACAGTAACTATGTATTCAGCCATGGATACACTCTTTAACAGTTACCAGTCATGTATACTGAATCTGAAAGCTATTGAGCTACACAGTAGATTATCAGTGATAATAAACACAAATCTTTAAGCAATGAAATACCAAGATCTCTGTTTTATTTACCTAAGTCTGAGATGTGTGTCCATTCTAACTAAAGCTCGGATTATATCCAACTTCATCACTTCAAAGTCTTTCAATTCCTGCTCCTCTTGGTCCAGTTCTTGCCGTGTCTGCAAAGTGAAAGCAAGGCCATATCTATATGTTGCATCACAAGGGAGTGTGCAGTGTGCTGAAGACTTCAGGAACTAAGGAAAAATTTTCTGAAAGAACATGTGGCATTCATCAAATATAGACAAGGAATGAGTGACTGGATAGCTGAAGTTCACAGCTGTAGGTGAGATAAGATATCTATGGTCATTGTGGCTTCATGTTGTCTGTTGTTTTTGGTGTGGAAAGACTATGGCAGGTGGTATGAGGAGAAACTACTTAAACAAAGCTTTTGCAGATATTTTGTAAGTAAACAAAACAATAACATTTGCAGGATGCTGTAAAACATAAGATAACTAAATTACACTGACAATGCAAGATTATATCTTAAGGCATCCCAATAGTCAACTAGTAATAACATGGCATGAAGGACATATTCACTTGTCTAAAGAATCTTCACCTACGCAGGCATCTCAAAACTTATTTTGCAAAATATAAACAACCTTATTAGACATGCTTCTAAAGTTTAGTTATTCATCCTATTGTTTTTATAGCCAAAGCCAACAATATTAACTCAATGCTGTTAGACATAATCAAATTTAAATGTTTAGTTTGAACATGATTTAAATAAATGAGAGACAACCTTACAATCAGTAATCCTGAGAATGGTGTAACCAAATACCTTTTCACTGGCATGAATATCACTGGATATGCCAGGTTCTACACCAGATGGAACCCAAGGCTGTGCCATAGCCAAACATAGCTCATCAGGCTCACTGCATATGAGATAATATAAACCTCGCACAGCCTCGCCGTATACTAGGAGAGATGAGTCATCCAAGGCAAACCGCAACAAAATAACAGCTCCTGCTTCCACCTGTTGTCCACCACGAGAAAAACAAACATTTACATTCACTGTTCAACAACATAAAAGTTTCTTGCTTTAACCCTTAGGATAGAATTAATTTTCAGCTGAATTCCTGAGGGCTGTGAATGCTCTGGTAAAATATGAAAATGGTAATCAGTCATCTTTAACTACTTTTTTATCAAAGAAAAACCAATAAGGTAACCACTTAAATTTTCCAAAGTATGAATAGAAAGATGGTGGAGTCAGTGAGTGCAGTGAGCAATAAGAATTGTAATGTTGATTTCTTAACATTTCAGAGCATTTCACGGGACCCTTTACTAAAAATAGATGTACTTACTGGAATTCTCTTATTGAGTTGAAGTACCAACAGTTCAAAGGAGGCCTCTAAGGTAATAGATTCATGAAAGTTTCTAACATTTCAGATGACACCATACTGCTTGTGGGGATGTAATGTTTGTCATGTTTCACAAAAACTCTTTATGAGTGGTTACATTACTCTTAAGTTATAAGTGAATAACGCCAAGTACAGAAATACAAACAATATTCATGAGAATATTCTTGTTTCTATGGTAGGGTATCACTATTATCAGTAATCTAACCATTGTATAAACAAATAAAACGACCACAAAAAATTCATCTTACTTACTATAAGCTGTATAACAGGAGGACTAACAACCAGGTCATAAAAGCCTTCCTTGGCATTTCTAAGAATGTTGGCCAAAGTACGCAGGCCCAAATGGCGTTGCTGTAGCACTTGTGATCGAATGAAGATGAAGAGCTCATCAAGAGTGTAACCCGGACGACCTGTAAACAGGAACATCACAATATTCTCACTGCCGTGGTATACACAATATTCTCCTATAAAGGGGTAGATAATTTTCATAAAAACTGAGTCTATTAGATGACAGCAGAGCCAGATCCAAGGAGCTGTAGATGAATGAAGACTAAGTCATGGCCTGAAGATGACCTAAAACATAGAACGGATCCTGGAGTTGGTCAAAGCCATAGCGATGATCCTGGAGAACTCATCAAATCAGGGTCCCAGAGAAGTCCTAGTCCATAGCCAGAATCCTGAAAATTATCCTGACAGTGTTAGTAGCCTATAGACAATCCACAACACAGCCAGGATTCAGAAGAAAGCCTATACCATTGAGAGAGTTCTGAAAATGAGCCAAGTCATGGCCAGGGTCCTAGAGATGGTTCATACCACTGCCAGGGTTTAGAAGATGATCTATATATCACCCAGAGTAATGCAGAGGTTCCATACTATAAAAAGGATCTTGGGGATGATCTGGGTCATGGAATGATCCTGAATACAGGACATAGAGATGGTCTCAAACATAGTCAGGATACTAGAGATGGTCCAAGACATGACCAGAGCCCTAGATTTAGCTTAACAATAACCAATAGTCCCATCTACTTTTTGAAACAGGGTTTTTGTAACCCATGTGTAGCAAAGACAGGAGTATGGACAGAAATGACTGGGGTGCGTGCTTCACACTGTACCCATCAATCCTGATTCTTGGACTTTCTTTCACATCTGCATGTGAAACTTGCCCATGGGAATATTTTGCCATATTGAAATGCATGTGCATTACATGCTATCAGAGTCTGGTCCCCTGCTCTGTTTGTCAAAAACTGACATAACCCCACAAAATAATGCAGTGCACAGAATATGGAATAACAAATGACACAATGGTAAAATTCGAAATATTCCATTGCATGCATACCCAAATAGAAATTTATTTCTTTACATGAATCAAAATATTTTGGTATGATTCGCACATGATGTGAGAGTTTTGTGTGAATTGGAACAATGACAACAGCTTTCTAAGCTATAATAACTAGTCATCTCCTATCTCAAGAAATAAAACAGCAATTCCAGTCATTCCTGACACTTTACCACACTTCATTTTGCTCAAGATTACCATTACCTCCTCTCTTAAACAATCTCTCCTACCATGACTCTCTCACTCTTCATCAGAAACACACCAGTTTTGCCTCACTATCATTTAACAAAGCAATTCTCCAGAGTACTGATTTCATCTCCTCTATGCATCTTTGTCTGTTTCGACTTCCCCTTTTCTTCTCATTGCCAACCTTATTTGCTCTATTGTTATCCATAACATTTACATTCTTTCACAAAAACATTTTATTCTTGCTGAAGTTCATGAATATTTTTTCTTCAAATCTCTCATTTGTCCTCATTTTCAGTCTCATTTTGATTA
Source organism: Panulirus ornatus (assembly GCF_036320965.1). Classification (NCBI taxonomy): domain Eukaryota; kingdom Metazoa; phylum Arthropoda; class Malacostraca; order Decapoda; family Palinuridae; genus Panulirus; species Panulirus ornatus. Next base: position 3,712,085 of record NC_092234.1, read on the forward strand.
AGTAATGAAAGGGTAAGAAAGATGTGTGGTAATAAAAAGTGTGGTTGATAGAGCAAACGAGAGTGTGTTGAAATGGTGTTGAAATATATATGTGTGTGTATATGAGTGGATGAGTCTTTCTGTGGCAGACAGAAATATGGATGAGGAAAGATACTGGTGAAGCATCAGAAAAATGATAACATAAATGTCAAAAAATACAAAGACATACACTTCTAACATACCTGGCTCCTCCCCGTGGTGATGCAAGGCTTCCCGGTACGATAAATCTGAGTTGTATGGTAGAATGTTACCCTCAAAGTCAAATCTGGCGATGAAACCCTCATTGTTCTTAAGGGGTCTAGGCTTGGGCATGTTGGTCATCCACTGTAGCTTTTCCATATCTACCTGAGAATATTTTATGTCAAGTGAGCACAATCTACCTGGTTTTGTCATTTTCTTTACAATGAAAGTAATACAGAAAGAAACCTTTTTTAAATCCTTCCTAGTAGCATACTGTCTACAGACTTTCTGAAAAGGGACACTTTTGAGGAGGGGGTCTATCTAGATAGATAGCCTCTATATTTTGTTGCTTGAGAGGGTAGCTATCTTTTGTTTAAGGATACAGTCACGAAGAAAAGTCCATATCAAGGCTGGGCCTTAAAAGAAATATAGGGAGGTTAAAGAAAGGGAAGAAGAAAAGACTGGGAAAAATACTTCTGAATTTTAGAGGAAGTAAAAACCCTGTCTTTCAAAAAGTGCCAGGTCATAGTTGCTGAGAAAGCCATGAGCGGGTAAAGAATTCCAAAGCTTCGAGAAGTAAGAGAAAAAACAGTAATTGTCTTAAGCAGCAGCTTGTTTAGTACAAGCAGCCAGCTCCCAGGAGCAAATACCTGAGTAATACCTATAAAAGAGGGAAAGTGAACTAAAATTGTGGCACTAGGTACCTTCTTTTAAGGCTACAGTAACAAATACAAGTTCACATCAAGACTGGGACTAAATGAAATAAAGAGAATTATGAAAGAGAAAGGGAAAAGACAAGGGAAAGTACTTATGAACTTTGGTGAAAACGAAAAACCTGATTTTTAAAATATGCAAGGTCATAGTTATTGGGAAAGACATGAGAAAGTAGTGAGTTGCAAAGCTTCGATGTGTAGGGAAAGAAGCAGTTATTAAAATGGCCCATTCCAGAATTGCCAATGGCCACACAGTAATCATGTGATGCAGCAGCTTGAGTATTGCATGGTCTAGCTAGTGATGGGAGCACACAAGCAACTAGCTCTTGGGAGCAGAAACCACAATAGTACCTATAGAAGATAAACAATAAACCAACACTGCAGAATAGGGCAAGAGGGTCAAGTTTGGAAGTACACCTAGGGGCCATAAGTTTGATGGACTCCATCATGATTGCCTATGACAATTTTTAGGCTTAGTGGCAAGACTAGCAGGGAGTGCTCACCACACATCTTGCTTTGATAAGTAAGACTATTCCTCTCAGCTGTCACTTGCATTACATAATTATCTATTCTTGGTTCATCTGGGAATGAGTTCAACCAGGTCAAGTACACAGAGTATGCACATATGAGAGCTGAAGAGGATGTGCTGAAATGGTTTTGACAGGCACACAGAATGAGTGAGGTGAGGAAGACAAGGAGGGTATACACATCAGAAGTGGAAGAAATAAGGAAAAGGGGAACCATGGAGGACATGAAAGGATGGAGTAAAAGATGCTTTGAAGGTTTGGGGCCTGAACATGTATTAGGAGTTTGAGAAGTGCAATAGGCTGAACCAGGAAACACAAAGTCCAGGAAAACCACAGACAGGTCTGTAAGGCAGATAGGGGGCTAGAAAATGGATGTAAACGAATGAAGCCATTTCTTTGTCTACTCTTCATGATACCTCATTAGTTTGAAAATGTGCAAAAAAAAAAAAAAAATTTTACTTATATTCACATACAATCACCTCAACCACTTTCTATGTAAGGGTTCTTGAGTTACCCAGGACATGTTTCTAAAGGCTCCAGCAGCCTTAGACTCTTGCACTACTTCTGGTGGCAAGGAAATATAAATTCCTTCGGAGTAAGAAGCTTTTTAATGACATTGTACTCCCAGTGATACTGCCTTGCTAAAGGTGATTTTTCACTCAAGCGTAACTTTTTGCAGGCTGAGTTCATGTCAATCATCAATCAAAAATCATGCACAAAGATAGAGTCATATTCAACTTTGCACATTTGTAAAGTGTGGCTTTTCTGTGCTTGCATCTATAAATTCTAATAAGCTATAAATGTCAAAAAATTATTCTCATGTGGTTCAAATCAAATATCACAAAATTATTGATATACATAATACAAATATTCAACAATAGCTAATGAAAACTGTAAATCACTTCAAATAATTAAAGATGAGAAATCAGCTCTCAGCATACCTGAAAATTAGACATATTCTTCAACATTTGCCCGTCATATCAAAACTATTTCTCTGTGACATAAAAGAAGTTTACTACCTACTAATCATACTATTCCCTATACTGTATTCAAAATAAAACTTACCTTGTCCATGTGAAGCCATTTGCGAGCTTCTGCTGGAGGTATTGGCAACTCTGACTCTGGAATTTGTCCATCATCAAGTACTTCATTCATCTTCACATCAGTGGTGAATCTTACCCTACAAGTTTCATTTTTTGAATCCTCACACTTCACAGTCGTGGATTTAGCATCTTCTCTTTCATTATCAACAGTAAGGTTTGAATAGTCAGATGGTCCTGAGTCATCTATACTCGATATACCATTGTCAGAACTTTCCTTTTTCTTACGTAGAGACTGCAAGAAGGTGATCTGCTCCTGAGTAAGGTTAGCAAGAAGTTCTTCCCTCTCCTTCATTCGTTCTGTGTGGCTTAAACTTGAAAGCCTACTGATGTTTTCTTGATGTATCTCATCTGCCTCAAGTTTGTTCTCGGGGTTTCTACCCCCCTTGACGATGTAGCTGTGTGTACCTTAGGTAATAATTAATGATACAGTGTTCAAAATTGGAGTCTTACAACAGAATAACACTGCATTTTTGTGAAATAAATAATTCATAACTGATTCATTCACTGTTACGTGAGGAATTGCCAAATAAAATAATGAAAATGTAGGTTGAAATGAAGGCTACCAAACTGCAAAATATGTTGAAGAAACAAAAGATCCACACAATATCATTGGGTATTCAACATTGTAAATGCAAAGAATGTCTCAATAAAATATCTGCTGAAGATCATTCACATGCTATCATTTGGTGAGAGTGAACAAATATAACACGACAGATTTTTTTTCTTTTTTGATAGCACCTTGTGTTGGTGTTGTAAAAAGTTGTAAATTTGGAAGATGAAAGCCTTGATTCTACCTGGAAGAAACTTAACAAACATCCACCAATTAATGCTTCAAAACTCAGTCTATATGATGAGACCACGTAATAAGTGGTGACAACCAATAGGAATGACAATCCAGGTGCCACCTTAACTACGATCAAATGGACACTAATTTTCCTTGCTTCTGTTGATGTTTCAACTTTCTATTCTAATGTAGTGTTCAATTTCAAAATATTACTTTTAATTTTTTTCTTTCTTTCACATAGGTGACATGGCACCAGCAAAAACATGCGCTAATAAGAGCAATCTTATCAGATGAAAGATATAATGAAGAATATAAAAAATACAAGAGAAATTACGCTGAGTTTCTCAGGTGTTTGTAGTATTCTATTCTTAAAGGGGAACAGGTTATCAGAAGAGTGAAAGATGAAATAAAACAATTTCAAAGCTTCATTGTTCAAGGAAATGAATTACCAATACACAACACTAAGAAAATAAATACACATCAAAATGACCAGTAAAGATTAAACAACCACCTTTCCAACTCAGACTTAAACACCACCCCACAAATGTTATGTGTGGTCACTGAGCAAACTACACTATACAACTGTGATTCACTCTCTATTGCCTCTAGTGGGATTCTGAGTTCTCTAGAGATGAAGAACATGTAGGTATGAGAACTTGATGTATAATTCTACACAAGAAGGGTGAGTCAAGAGTTATGCTGGGTGCAAGATTCAAATCTTAACAAAGTGCCAATCCATGCAAACTGCAGTCACCTACCTTATACATCAACTGCCACAGAACACAGTTGAATGGTCAAAGAATGCTATGAAGTTTGTAGACTTAGAGGAAGTGGGGTAGGTGTAGAATGCAATGCTTTGATGTAAATGTCTTACATGCCTTTCTCCAAGCTTTATGAAAAGTACAACTAAACTGTAACTGGCAAAGTTTTCCTCAATTCAACTTAAAATCTTAAGCACAGTAACCCATAATCAGTGAATACCCATGATGTACTTAAAGCATAAATTACAGGTAGCATCTGACTCATGAATTTGGTGGCATTAAACATAAGAACAAAGCAGTTTATGTTTTCAAAACAATTAACTACCTTTACAAAACATGATACTGGATGAGTCACAGAGGTCAAGAATTCAAGCTAAAGAAATGAGTTATTTGAGAGGAACATGTGGTATGACTAGATGGAATGAAGAAAGTAATGCTGGGGCATATGAGAGGTTTGGTATGGCAGGGAATGCAGAGGGAATAAACTGAAGAGTGGCAGAGTGGGTGAAATGTAATATTATAAAGTGGCTTGGGCATGTGGAAAGAACGCAAGACGAGGAGTTTACAAGGAGAGTGTACAACAGTATGATTACAGGGAATGGTGTGAGATCTCCTGTGACATGGGAAAATAGAGTGGAAAAGTACTAAAGGGAGAGAAACTGAGGAAGAATGCATGGAATGGTGTATGTGGGGAGACATGCAAAGGCAGGAATAAGTGGCCACCCCCTTGACTGGAGTTACCAGAGGAAAAGGATTTCAGAGACACAGATAGATGGATAGACATAGATACCTTTACAAATGGAGGCTTTAAGTATTTTCTTACCTAGGACTTCCAGTCTGGAATCTTGTGAGAGGTGAATGGCAGCTGATGAACCATCACTTGTGTGAGTGGCACTGATACAATGTTGGACATTAGTCTGCACAAGGCCTTGTTTTTCTAACTGCTGCATGTACAAAGACTTTTTATTCATTCCAGGGGTTAAGCCAGATTTTGTATTACTCTGTAAATAAGCACCAAGTTAATATCCCCCTTGATGTCTCCTGCTACGTAGTATGGTCATACAAGAGAACCTCCAAATAACATAATCTCTACAGATCGCAGCAGGATTTTCCATCACTGAAGAGCTCCTATCACACGTCTCTTCTAAAATATCCCTATTAAGTATGTACTCCCACAATGTATCTATTTACCCTCTATTCTTTTAACCACATTGTTTATGAGTCTAACTACATCTGAAAAGCTGCACCATCTATTTACAAGAAAGGGAGCCACACAACTCAGAGGCCACTGCAAAGATCTGAATATTATCTAAGATGATTTAAGTGTTTGAAAACTTTGCTGAAACTGAAACACCAAAAGCAAATACAATACCTCTAAATTTGTTAATTTCTTCTTAGAAATACCAAAAACAGAGTACCTACCTATTTTACATGTCAAAACTTAGGGCATTTTTTTCAAAGCTCATAAACCTATTACCCAGGGACTGAATGAATCCAAATTAAACCTATCTATTCATCATATTCATATACTTCTCAAATTGCTCTTGAGTATCAATCAGTTAGTACTATGAGAACTTCTTTGACAAAATCATATTCCTTTACTCCACCAACAATGATACAATCTCATCTACGGTGACTTTTCAATCATTGTGTAACCTCATACTCCGGAAGTGTGGTGAGAGCGACATCTTTATTCACATGTTCATCTTCACACACAAAATGTTTCCACTTTATAAAAAAATCTTTCCTCTAGCTTCATCATCTGTATTACAACCATGAACCAAATCTTTTGAGAGTATTTTCTCATCATACATATATGTTTATCATATACACCTCAACTATGCTTACCTTTCAATGATTTTGGGTGTTGTCTACCCAAAAGCTCAGCCTGAGGCCAACTTGTATTGTTCCATTGGTCAGTCAAGCTGCTGGAGGCCATGGCCCATAGACCTATATAACCACCACATACTGGCTGGTCTGGTACACTTTACTGATACTTACCCAAGGCCTTAGGCCTTCTTAAATTTCTCTGCTATACGGTCCAAAATGTTTCAAATGGTTACAGGCCTGGATGTTAATAAGTTCTCAGAAATTTGATCTAATGCACCTTCTGATTTCAGTGCTGATATAGAGTCTTCTATGCCAACTGAGCCATCTAAGGATCATTTCTAGGTATAAGCTAGGAATTATACCTTTTATGATTTTCTAGTCCAGGTGTGGGTAAGGCAGAAAGAAAAGACACCTAGGTCAGAGGAACACAATTTGACAACCACCGAAGTGCTGTGGCTCACAATGAAGCCAATGCTAACCCTCCCAGTACCCAGAAGAAGAGGGATGTTACACAACTTCACATGCTCGAAGTTACACCATAAGTGAGATGTCACCCTTGGCAAGGCTGTACCATTGACAGTATGGTACTGTCAAAGACTAGTCACAAGATCGGCTTGGATTACATCGTGGAGAACAAGGAGTACACCACCAAGCTAGCTGCAGCGCCTTGTACCAACGCTTCAGCATCCTGCCTGCACTGTGGCTGAGAGATTGACGTGAGGAGGCAGAAGTGATATTGTGACAGTGATTGTGTCAGCGTCGCGTCGCCTCGCCGCAGTGTATCGAGACAGACTTCCCCAGAACTTTTAAAGGGGAAGTAAATGTTTATAGTTGTGTTAATGGAGTGATAGTTTTCATGCATGGTGTTTTTAACAAGAAAATAGTGAAGTTGGAGAAAAATGTAGCTTAGACATTGAAGCTTATTGACACAGTGGTGAAATTGATGAGATCTGCTATTGACGTTTGTGTGAATAAATTGTACATTTCCTTTTCCATAGCCAGAGGTTGAACCATTATGTGACATTCATTTTTTTTTCATTCATTTCAAGCTAAAAGTTTGTTTCTAAATTGTTCTTACATTTTTCATATGTATATATATGTATGTGTGTGTGTGTGTGTGTATGTGCATATGTGTGTGTGTGTGTGTGTGTGTGTGTATGTATATATATATGTATATTATCCCTGGGGATAGGGGTGAAAGAATACTTCCCACGTATTCCTCGCGTGTCGTAGAAAGCGACTAGAGGGGACGGGAGCGGGGGGCCGGAAATCCTCCCCTCCTTGTATTAACTTTCTAAAATGGGAAACAGAAGAAGGAGTCACGCGGGGAGTGCTCATCCTCCTCGAAGGCTCAGAGTGGGGTGCCTAAATGTGTGTGGATGTAACCAAGATGTGAAAAAAGGAGAGATAGGTAGTATGTTTGAGGAAAGGAACCTGGATGTTTTGGCTCTGAGTGAAACGAAGCTCAAGGGTAAAGGGGAAGAGTGGTTTGGAAATGTCTGGGGAGTGAAGTCAGGGGTTAGTGAGAGGACAAGAGCAAGGGAAGGAGTAGCAATACTCCTGAAACAGGAGTTGTGGGAGTATGTGATAGAATGTAAGAAAGTAAATTCTCGATTAATATGGGTAAAATTGAAAGTTGATGGAGAGAGGTGGGTGATTATTGGTGCATATGCACCTGGGCATGAGAAGAAAGATCATGAGAGGCAAGTGTTTTGGGAGCAGCTAAATGAGTGTGTTAGCGGTTTTGATGCACGAGACCGGGTTATAGTGATGGGTGATTTGAATGCAAAGGTGAGTAATGTGGCAGTTGAGGGAATAATTGGTATGCATGGGGTGTACAGTGTTGTAAATGGAAATGGTGAAGAGCTTGTAGATTTATGTGCTGAAAAAGGACTGATGATTGGGAATACCTGGTTTAAAAAGCGGGATATACATAAGTATACTTATGTAAGTAGGAGAGATGGCCAGAGAGCGTTATTGGATTACGTGTTAATTGACAGGCGTGCGAAAGAGAGACTTTTGGATGTTAATGTGCTGAGAGGTGCAACTGGAGGGATGTCTGATCATTATCTTGTGGAGGCTAAGGTGAAGATTAGTATGGGTTTTCAGAAAAGAGGAGTGAATGTTGGGGTGAAGAAGGTGGTGAGAGTAAGTGAGCTTGGGAAGGAGACCTGTGTGGGGAAGTACCAGGAGAGACTGTGTACAGAATGGAAAAAGGTGAGAACAATGGAAGTAAGGGGAGTCGGGGAGGAATGGGATGTATTTTGGGAATCAGTGATGGATTGCGCAAAAGATGCTTGTGGCATGAGAAGAGTGGGAGGTGGGCTGTTTAGAAAGGGTAGTGAGTGGTGGGATGAAGAAGTAAGAGTATTAGTGAAAGAGAAGAGAGAGGCATTTGGACGATTTTTGCAGGGAAAAAATGCAATTGAGTGGGAGAAGTATAAAAGAAAGAGACAGGAGGTCAAGAGAAAGGTGCAAGAGGTGAAAAAAAGGGCAAATGAGAGTTGGGGTGAGAGACTATCAGTAAATTTTAGGGAGAATAAAAAGATGTTCTGGAAGGAGGTAAATAGGGTGCGTAAGACAAGGGAGCAAATGGGAACTTCAGTGAAGGGCGTAAATGGGGAGGTGATAACAAGTAGCGGTGATGTGAGAAGGAGATGGAATGAGTATTTTGAAGGTTTGTTGAATGTGTCTGATGACAGAGTGGCAGATATAGGGTGTTTTGGTCGAGGTGGTGTGCAAAGTGAGAGGGTTAGGGAAAATGATTTGGTAAACAGAGAAGAGGTAGTAAAAGCTTTGCGGAAGATGAAAGCCGGCAAGGCAGCAGGTTTGGATGGTATTGCAGTGGAATTTATTAAGAAAGGGGGTGACTGTATTGTTGACTGGTTGGTAAGGTTATTTAATGTATGTATGACTCATGGTGAGGTGCCTGAGGATTGGCGGAATGCGTGCATAGTGCCATTGTACAAAGGCAAAGGGGATAAGAGTGAGTGCTCAAATTACAGAGGTATAAGTTTGTTGAGTATTCCTGGTAAATTATATGGGAGGGTATTGATTGAGAGGGTGAAGGCATGTACAGAGCATCAGATTGGGGAAGAGCAGTGCGGTTTCAGAAGTGGTAGAGGATGTGTGGATCAGGTGTTTGCTTTGAAGAATGTATGTGAGAAATACTTAGAAAAGCAAATGGATTTGTATGTAGCATTTATGGATCTGGAGAAGGCATATGATAGAGTTGATAGAGATGCTCTGTGGAAGGTATTAAGAATATATGGTGTGGGAGGCAAGTTGTTAGAAGCAGTGAAAAGTTTTTATCGAGGATGTAAGGCATGTGTACGTGTAGGAAGAGAGGAAAGTGATTGGTTCTCAGTGAATGTAGGTTTGCGGCAGGGGTGTGTGATGTCTCCATGGTTGTTTAATTTGTTTATGGATGGGGTTGTAAAGGAGGTAAATGCAAGAGTCCTGGAAAGAGGGGCAAGTATGAAGTCTGTTGGGGATGAGAGAGCTTGGGAAGTGAGTCAATTGTTGTTCGCTGATGATACAGCGCTGGTGGCTGATTCATGTGAGAAACTGCAGAAGCTGGTGACTGAGTTTGGTAAAGTGTGTGGAAGAAGAAAGTTGAGAGTAAATGTGAATAAGAGCAAGGTTATTAGGTACAGTAGGGGTGAGGGTCAAGTCAATTGGGAGGTGAGTTTGAATGGAGAAAAACTGGAGGAAGTGAAGTGTTTTAGATATCTGGGAGTGGATCTGTCAGCGGATGGAACCATGGAAGCGGAAGTGGATCATAGGGTGGGGGAGGGGGCGAAAATTTTGGGAGCCTTGAAAAATGTGTGGAAGTCGAGAACATTATCTCGGAAAGCAAAAATGGGTATGTTTGAGGGAATAGTGGTTCCAACAATGCTGTATGGTTGCGAGGCGTGGGCTATGGATAGAGATGTGCGCAGGAGGATGGATGTGCTGGAAATGAGATGTTTGAGGACAATGTGTGGTGTGAGGTGGTTTGATCGAGTAAGTAACGCAAGGGTAAGAGAGATGTGTGGAAATAAAAAGAGCGTGGTTGAGAGAGCAGAAGAGGGTGTTTTGAAATGGTTTGGGCACATGGAGAGAATGAGTGAGGAGAGATTGACCAAGAGGATATATGTGTCGGAGGTGGAGGGAACGAGGAGAAGAGGGAGACCAAATTGGAGGTGGAAAGATGGAGTGAAAAAGATTTTGTGTGATCGGGGCCTGAACATGCAGGAGGGTGAAAGGAGGGCAAGGAATAGAGTGAATTGGAGTCATGTGGTATACAGGGGTTGACGTGCTGTCAGTGGAGTGAAGCAAGGCATGTGAAGCGTCTGGGGTAAACCATGGAAAGCTGTGTAGGTATGTATATTTGTGTGTGTGGACGTGTGTATGTACATGTGTATGGGGGGGGGGGGTTGGGCCATTTCTTTCGTCTGTTTCCTTGCGCTACCTCGCAAACGCGGGAGACAGCGACAAAGTATAAAAAAAAAAAAAAAAAAAAAAAAAAGAATTAAGTGTGATATATAGGTCAGCCATGCCTACCATTGGACCTGCATTTCTGAAAACTGTGACTCTAAGCAAATTGATCTTTTGTGAATCTATTTAACCCATGGGAATACATGGAGAAAGGCTCGTCATATTCCTAGGGGCTTGGCTCAAGAATATGTTCAACATTAAAAGATGAAATAAGTTGATATACAGTACAGTATAGGACAAATATAAGTAGAGAATAAATGTATTTTCAATAGAAAGTACAATAAGTTATAAATAACGTGAAGACTTACCAGATATGGTCGAGAATCTTGCTTATAGATGTTGCCTGAGATAAAGGAGTGAGAGGTAAAGTCAAGAAGGTACAGGAGTAGGATTACATATGAAACTACAGGTGAACTCTGTGAGCCTGGGAGCACAGATTCATAAGGCCTCCCTTGCTGCTTTATTCTCATATAAAAGAATTTATCTGTGGTTTACCCTGGATGTTTCACATGCTGTCCTAGCTTCGTCTCTTCAATGTATATCAACTGACTTATATTTCTCTCTTATGTCTCCCCTAATGATGTGATTATTTCACGAAAGTGCACTTGGGAACTTATCATGTTTAATTTTCCCCAGAGAACAACAATGCCTTGTCACTAACCAAATTGCTTAATCTATGGACTTTGGGAAAGCCATCAGGGCTGGGTGTTGGATGCCACTCCCGGAGACTCTGGTCAGCTGGCACCACACGTTCTACAATTCTGCCCAGGACACAGACCTTCTTCTCCTGTGAAGCTGTTAGTTACATAATCAGACAATATAGCAAGGAAAGTGCGGGTTATCCTCTTTGGAAAGAGGAAAACAAAAGTATTTCAGGCAATCTTAAATTCTTTACTTAACTTTAGTTAGAGGATGTGTCAGTCTCATAGATACATAACAGTTCAATAAAATCAATCACACGGGTGTGAAAAGATAACAGAATAAGTACAAGTGAAATTCATGGGAAACTGCAATCAAGTATGAAAAACTATGTGAAATATGAAAGAATATAAAGTACAACATGCAATTTAAATCCAGATTCCAAGCCTTCAAAATGACTTTATGAGGACTGTTAGTGTTGTTAAAACTGAAAATACTAAACATTTGATTCTAATATATGATACTGCATCAGATTTAGGAAATATTTGTGGTGACAATAATGGGCAGATAACCAGATACAGATATGTTTACTGCAGAGAGATATATAAGCAATTACTGTAGACATATTCTATTGCAAACAGTTAAACAAATATTGAAGACATATTTAACAGAGCTATTTGTGTCATTAATAACAGAAATATAATTTTCTTCTACAAAGTATAACTTACCTCCTAAATGTGGTTTATGAAGAGAAACTATACTGTAATGTCTGAAAAAGAGTTTGTGGCCATGAATGGCTACCACAATGGTACAAAGCTTCAAGTAGATCTCCTTAAGGTCCATCGAAATTCTATACATCTTCCACTATACAGTAAAGTAACAAAAATCCTCCACACAAAATGATTTTGGGACAATTCCAGAGTTTCTCTGCAGATGCACACCTTTCACACTTATGAGCTCTCACCCTGTTCTTCGACTCTTGTTCTTCCTTCATATACAATCCTACACAATTCATTTAAGAACCGTTTTACTCATTCCTAGCAAACATCCACATACAGTGTCCGCAAAAAACTTTGTTCATCTTCATTATACATTTTCAAAAGTGATGTTACACTTACATATTTGTACTCTCTCATCTCTCCTTTGGCCTGGATCATATCAATTGGTAGATGTCTTGGCATGGAATTTGCATGGTACTTGAAGTATTCTAGGTCCATGTTTTGGGTCCAAAGGGTCTTGATATCCTGAATGAGGTAAGGCAATGATGAAGCGTAGCAGGAATCAGCCACCAGATCAAGCGTTCTGAACAACCCATATTTTCTTGCTTCCAGGTGAGACTAAAGGCTTTCTCCTCCTTAAAGATAAGAGCTAACCATCTTGAAGCACAGATGGAAGAAATACAGCAACCAGAAGTGAAATACTCAAAATGAAATGGCAGCCAGGAAGAAAGAACATCCTTCCCTAAAGACAACCTGAGGCACACTGCAACAGATTGCTGGTTCTCAAACCATTAGAAACACTTGTCTCACCGACCAAATGTGAGATGATTTCACCCTGAGAGTGTCATATGCTATGCCCACAATACACTTTAGCCACGTTTTGACTTTGAAAATATATGTGGGGCACACAATGTTTTTAGCAGACACTGTACCTTAGCACATGATGTTTCACTTTATCAACACCTTCCCTTTTGCTACCCCTTTCACTCTTCATACAAAATCAATTTCTCAGATCCACCTCAACTACTTGCTCTAAACAATCTGTTGCTTCAAACCCATTCCATTAATATACACCAATGATGATACACCACTATTTATAAAGTTCTCATGACACAAGATACCTTACATTTTTCTCCCCACATGTATTTTCCTTAAACTTGTTGCAGTATACCTTGTACAAACTCTGATATTCTGAATTTACATTGCTGTCTTACGTTCAATTCCCCTTTCTCATACACAACCACCTTTATTTTAACTACATCCTCAGTCAGACTGCTCCATTCAACTTTTCTGTAATGGAAGTGCATCTTCACTGTTTTCTAATAATACCTAAAAATACTGTACACAAGCAAAAAGCTTTTAAAAATGGGACACTGCAAGTGTAGATTTCCCTCCCTAAATTCCACAAATCACACACACTTCACTTTGGAATTGCATTCAAATCTATAGATAAACAAATGTTTGGTAAACTTTTCACAACATATGTTTGACCAACCATAGCTTGACTATGCCTCTAAGGTCTTCTCACCACACCAAAAGACACACAAAGATATGACTGAGAGGGTCCACAGATGAGCAATCAAAATGGTACCTAAATTAGGGGTAGGGCCACAGCGCTGTTCACTTTAAGAGTAGGAAAGAGAAAGTGGTGACCTGATAACAGCCTTTAAGTTCCTCAATCAATTAGAAGATGGTGACAGTGAACAGTTCTACACAAGCTGTAGTAACAATTACCAGAGGGCACGATCAGAAGATGAGAAAGGGCTGGTTAAGAAGGATGTAAAGAAATCCTAGTTAAGTGTAAGGGTAGTGAATGGGTACAATGGTCTAAGCAAGAAGTCAGTGAATGCCGCCAGCTTACAAAGATTCAAAAATCTTCATGACAGTTGGGCCCCATGAGTGTAAGACTTCTTCCCACAATGAACAAAAATAATTATAATCAATTATACACACACACACACACACACACACACTTCAGCAACACAAACTAAGTTTATACTCACCAGCTTCTGTCAATACTGTATTATCCACAATGCCTTCCTTTTTTTTCTTGGCAGCCCGATCCTGGGCAAACTTGGAGCTAGCTTTGGCAGGTGCTCCATCACCTGAAATGTAACATATTTACTAACAGAGACAGCTGAGCTTTTATTTTGTGATAAAATTCTACGAGACAAAAAAGGTGAGGATTGAGGCTTCTTTCCATACTACAGACCACGTTCGACATTCGACGAAGAAATATTATGAAAGAATTGTATATAGATATCAAGTAGGCAGGTAACTGTTTTGTTTTACACAAAAAACAAAGAAATAATTTTCTTTTTCACCTGTGAAAAGGTACATAGAAAATTGAAAACCCATTATTTTTTCTAAGAATTAACCTGTAAGGAAAGGCCAACAACAACTCATACGACAGCTATTTCTGCCTCTGTTTCAACCTTTCAATCTTAGGCTTGGTCCATTTTTGCATTCTCCCTAGCCTATCATTTTATGAAAACTGAACAAAATGGAACAGACCTTACACATCAATTTCACAATAAACAGACAAAACACATAAAATACTTCCTTATCAGCTGAAATCCATTTATTTTTCCTCAGCAGTGCAATAGTTTTTTGCCAGGTTGTCAGTCATTTTCTGTCTTCATACAACCTAGATAAAACTTTATAATCTTCATCAATTATATCTCTGTATATTACTTCTCTCTGTCAAAACTGCATCTTTCTTCCCATGTAGCCTTGTAAGGAGTTGTACACAACTTTTATGGATCTGGAGAAAGTGTATGACAGTCAAATGGAATGCTTAATGGGACGTGTTACAGATATATGGTTAGGAAGACCACTGTTGGATGGTAAGATAGCACTCTCCATGTGTAAGCATGGAGGGAGATTTAAGCAACAGTTCTGGTGTACATGTGAGTGTGAGGCAGGGCTGTAATGTGTCACTATGGCTTTCTAACAAATATATATGGATGGAATGATAAAAGATTAAAGCAAAACTAGAAAAAAGGGGTGTAGAAATGGAGTGTGATGGTATGGTGGCTAGTGACAAGACTTTGTGGATAATCTTAAGATCTTTACATCCCAAAATTGGACTTCACTGAAAATAATCAGCTGGTTAAGTCATCCCTTACTGAAGCATGATACTTTTTCAGAATGTCAATATTTCTTAAAATGATTTCATTTAACTTTACAGTGCCACGACACATTTCACTTAGCTCCTGCAGCTTCAAGGGTACACACAATCAGTAGCAGGGAAAGAAAGGACTTCTTTTGAGTGTGAAGTTCTTCAGCTTTTCATCCAGTGGCAATGATACAACCTAATTAAAGATTTTTCACGTGCAGTGTTACCACATTCATGATGAGTCTAGTAATGCCTTGTGGAGGAAATGAGATGAGATGGAATAGGCTCCAGTAAGAACTTGCATAAGATTCAGTGCTTTTTCATCATAATACAAAAGGGAACACACAATACAGACTGAATAAAGCCTACATACCTGCTACTCCATGAGAAGTTGACTCTTCAGTCTTACGTTTATTGACTTTAACAAGTTTAGCAGAGGGTGTGAATGCCCCACGAGCCATTAGCTCTTCTTCCTCCTTAAGGAGGTCGTCATCAGTTTCACTTGCATGTGGACGTCTCAACATTTTGTCTGTGAAGTTCAAACAGCAAATGTAATGCTATAATGTGATAGAATAGAAAATGAAGCAAAAAAATCTCAGTACAATGTCCCATAGAAAAAAATAAGGAAAAAATATTAGAAAAGGTATTATGGGCAGTAAAGCAAAAAATGAAAGTAAAAAAAAATACATATTTGATTCCTTCATAACATGTAAAGACACTAAAAAATATACATTAAGCAAACAAACCAAGGGGACGTAAAGTGCAAGTTCCCTGCAAATACATGATGAATGAAGTTAAGCACTATTAAATCCTCTTGATACCAAAAACAATGTCCAAGATTTTTTTCAATATCGAATATATAACTCTTATTAACAAATACCATATAAGATTTGAAGGTAACACTTGGGTCAGGTCAGGTTCATTCTGATCTGGTTTGATGTGGATCCCATACTGGTATGAAATTCTTTATGTTCATATTGGAATGAGTACTTTTGCTAATACTTTCCCTTCACCTCAAAATGGTAATGGTTAAGAATTCTCTGACTACCCTACTGGACTCAGTGAAATACACATTGACTGGTAAGTCTGATTTAGCTCTAAATTAATATAACCTTTGGATATTCAATTATTTTTCTCTGCAATGCTAGATCTTTCATGGTAGCTGACACAGCAAGGGCACCTGAATTCCCTAATCAGCCATCTCACACATTTCTATATGAGATATATATATTCATTCATCAATACTTACCCTAAGGCCCATTTCCAAAGGAGTCCTTGAACTATTGCATGATACCCTTTTCCGGGGCTCCTGCAGCACTATGGTTATGTAAGTACAAAGTGGACTCCTCTGAAGCAAGTTCTTTGACAAGACTATACCCTCTTTTGTCAACCGATGATGATAAAGCCATGCAGTGTAACCTCAAGCTAGTAAAATCCAGTAACAATGACACATATGCTCCAACCATACTAAGGAGCTTTGCTGATGACAGCACAGTAAACAATACTACTAGATCAGATGCTCATCAAAAGGAGATCAAAATAATCAATGACATGATCAACAAATGGGGAGATCACTTGAAATCTGAGCAAATAAGGAACATGTAAGAATACAATGACAACACCCCATAAAGTCCCAAGAAAAAATGAAATAGAAAAGTTAAAAACAAAAGCAAAGGATCTGGGTATCATCACTAATGAGAAACTACAATGCAAAGAACATACAAAGAAGATTGCACTATTAAGCCAAGTAATGAGTAGTATGATTTTGAGAACTTTCATTACAAGTCACTGAAAAATACTGATGAAAATATTTCTAGCTATCTATCTATATCTCTGACACCCATTCCCTACAGGATCTCCCATCAAGGGGTGGCCATGGCAAAAGAGTTTCCATTTATCCCTGTCCTCACATGCCTCCATAGCATACACCATTTCATGCATTCTTCCTCTGTCTCTCTCTCCACCCTATTTGCCCATGTCACATGTGGTCTTCCACTCACATAAACCCCTTTGTACTATCATACACTCTCCTTGTAATTTCCCAGTCTCACATTCTTTCTACATGCCCAAACTACCTCAAAGTATTATGTTTCACTCATCATGCTACCACTACACAATGCATTCCTTTACACTTCTTGCCATACCACATCTCTCATACACCCTTTCGTTTCTTTCTTAATTCCATCTAGTCACACCTCATGCTCTTCTCAAATAGCTCATTTCCACAGCTTGGATTCTTGACCTCTGTGCCTCATTTCACATCCACGTTTCAGCAGCATAGGTCAGGGTTGGGAGACGATGCTGTCCCTTAATCCTCTCTTCACTTTCATACTTACATCTCTACCCTTCATAATTCTATCATACGACCCAATGGCTCTTCTACCCTGTACTGATCTCTCACTTATCTCTTCTTCCATATCACCAAACTTAACTACGACAGCTTTCAGATACTTAAATTCCCTTACCCCTTTTCCCTAGTTTTGCTTTCATCTCTCTTATCACTCCATCTATATATATATCCCTGGGGATAGGGGAGAAATACTTCTCACATATTCCCTGCGTGTCGTAGAAGGCGACTAAAAGGGAAGGGAGCAGGGGGCTGGAAATCCTCCCCTCTCGTTTTTAATTTTCCAAAAGAAGGAACAGAGAAGGGGGCCAAGTGAGGATATTCCCTCAAAGGCTCAGTCCTCTGTTCTTAACACTACCTCGCTAACGCAGGAAATGGCGAATAGTATGAAAAAAAAAACAATATAGTAAAAGGTAGTAAAAGCTTTGCGGAAGATGAAAGCCGGCAAGGCAGCAGGTTTGGATGGTATTGCAGTGGAATTTATTAAAAAAGGGGGTGACTGTATTGTTGACTGGTTGGTAAGGTTATTTAATGTATGTATGACTCATGGTGAGGTGCCTGAGGATTGGCGGAATGCGTGCATAGTGCCATTGTACAAAGGCAAAGGGGATAAGAGTGAGTGCTCAAATTACAGAGGTATAAGTTTGTTGAGTATTCCTGGTAAATTATATGGGAGGGTATTGATTGAGAGGGTGAAGGCATGTACAGAGCATCAGATTGGGGAAGAGCAGTGTGGTTTCAGAAGTGGTAGAGGATGTGTGGATCAGGTGTTTGCTTTGAAGAATGTATGTGAGAAATACTTAGAAAAGCAAATGGATTTGTATGTAGCATTTATGGATCTGGAGAAGGCATATGATAGAGTTGATAGAGATGCTCTGTGGAAGGTATTAAGAATATATGGTGTGGGAGGCAAGTTGTTAGAAGCAGTGAAAAGTTTTTATCGAGGATGTAAGGCATGTGTACGTGTAGGAAGAGAGGAAAGTGATTGGTTCTCAGTGAATGTAGGTTTGCGGCAGGGATGTGTGATGTCTCCATGGTTGTTTAATTTGTTTATGGATGGGGTTGTTAGGGAGGTGAATGCAAGAGTTTTGGAAAGAGGGGCAAGTATGAAGTCTGTTGGGGATGAGAGAGCTTGGGAAGTGAGTCAGTTGTTGTTCGCTGATGATACAGCGCTGGTGGCTGATTCATGTGAGAAACTGCAGAAGCTGGTGACTGAGTTTGGTAAAGTATGTGAAAGAAGAAAGTTAAGAGTAAATGTGAATAAGAGCAAGGTTATTAGGTACAGTAGGGTTGAGGGTCAAGTCAACTGGGAGGTGAGTTTGAATGGAGAAAAACTGGAGGAAGTAAAGTGTTTTAGATATCTGGGAGTGGATCTGGCAGCAGATGGAACCATGGAAGCGGAAGTGGATCATAGGGTGGGGGAGGGGGCGAAAATTCTGGGAGCCTTGAAGAATGTGTGGAAGTCGAGAACATTATCTCGGAAAGCAAAAATGGGTATGTTTGAAGGAATAGTGGTTCCAACAATGTTGTATGGTTGCGAGGCGTGGGCTATGGATAGAGTGGTGCGCAGGAGGATGGATGTGCTGGAAATGAGATGTTTGAGGACAATGTGTGGTGTGAGGTGGTTTGATTGAGTAAGTAACGTAAGGGTAAGAGAGATGTGTGGAAATAAAAAGAGCGTGGTTGAGAGAACAGAAGAGGGTGTTTTGAAATGGTTTGGGCACATGGAGAGAATGAGTGAGGAAAGATTGACCAAGAGGATATATGTGTCGGAGGTGGAGGGAACGAGGAGAAGAGGGAGACCAAATTGGAGGTGGAAAGATGGAGTGAAAAAGATTTTGTGTGATCGGGGCCTGAACATCCAGGAGGGTGAAAGGAGGGCAAGGAATAGAGTGAATTGGAGCGATGTGGTATACCGGGGTTGACGTGCTGTCAGTGGACTGAATCAGGGCATGTGAAGCGTCTGGGGTAAACCATGGAAAGCTGTGTAGGTATGTATATTTGCGTGTGTGGACGTATGTATATACATGTGTATGGGGGTGGGTTGGGCCATTTCTTTCGTCTGTTTCCTTGCGCTACCTAGCAAACGCGGGAGACAGCGACAAAGCAAAATATATATATATATATATATATATATATATATATATATATATATATATATATATATATATATATATATCCCTGGGGATAGGGGAGTAAGAGTACTTCCCATGTATTCCCTGCGTGTCTTAGAAGGCAACTAAAATGGGGAAGGAGTGGGGGCTGGAAATCCTCCCCTCCCGTTTTCTACTTTTCCAAAAAAAGGAACAGAGGGGGCCAAGTAAGGATATTTCCTCTTAGGCTCAGGCCTCTGCTCTTAACACTACCTCATAAATGCATGGAAATGGCAAATACAAGAAAAATATAATAGTTATTTATCTATTTATTCACTTATCTATTTATAATAATCTGTCACTGTCTCCCGCATTAGCGAGATAGTGCAAGGAAACAGACGAAAGAATGGCCCAACCGACCCACGTACACATGTATATACATACGTATACTTACGTATAATAAATATATAAATAACTTATTTATCTATTCATATTTATCATACTTAGTCGCTGTCTCCCGCATTTGCGAGGTAGCGCAAGAAAACGGACGAAAGAATGGCCCAACCCACCCATATACACACGTATAGACATATATATATATACGATCACACACGCAGATATACATACCTATCCATTTCAACGTATACATACATATACATACACAGACATATACATTTATACACATGTACTTACCCATACTTGCTCTCTTCATCCATTCCCACTGCCACCCCGCCACACGTGAAATGGCACCTACCTCCCCCCACACAACAAGGTCACATTTGTTCATACTCAGTCTCTAGCTGTCATGTGTAATGCACTGAAACCACAGCTCCCTTTCCACACCCAGGCCCTACAAAACTTTCCATGGTTTACCCCAGATGCTTCACATGCCCTGGTTGAATCCATTGATAGCAAATCAACCCTGGTATACCACACTGTTCCAATTCACTCTATTCCTTGCATTCGTTTCACCCTCCTGTATGTTCAGGCCCCGATCGCTCAACATCCTTTTCACTCCATCCTTCCACCTCCAATTTGGTCTCCCACTTCTCATTCTCTCCACCTCTGACACATATATCCTCTTTGTCAATCTTTCCTCACTCATTCTCTCCATGTGACCAAACCATTTCAACACACCCTCTTCTGCTCTCTCAACCACACTCTTTTTATTATCACACATCTCTCTTACCCTTTCATTACTTAATCAAACCACTTCACACCACATATTGTCCTCAAACATTTCATTTCCAACACATCCACCCTCCTCTGCACAGCCCTCCTCCGCACAGCCAGATGCATTGCCATAGCTTTTTGCTGGACAGTCATATACATGTTCCAACACTTTGCTCAAGACATTTGCAGGTGTCCTTCCAGCTCTGAACAATTAATTTTTGATAAGTGGTGCCAGTCGGTTCTTAACACTCTGAAGAGTGGATATACATTGGTTTTATCACATTTCTCTCATACTCAAAGCCCTGCCCATTCTGTGAGGCCTTCACCTTCTAGATGTGGCAGGAGCTACAGGAAAAAAAAAAAAAATTAAACTACATGAATTCTAGAGTCTATGGCATCCATAGCTACCACATTAGTCACACTTTAGCAACTAGGACAAGTGTGTCCATTTTACTGATAAGTTTCTTTTTTCACACCAGTTCATAACGTTTACGATATTTTAGTCCAAGCTTTGCAACAATTATTGTATTCTGTAAACACTAGAGAGCACTGCAACAGAAAGCACTCAATATCCAAAGCTAACAGTGATGAAGCAGCTAAACTATTCTTTTACCAGTGTTAACAATCAATGTAAATAATCACCTCATTAACTTCTTTTCTCTTCCCTCAAGTTATAAGTTAGTGCTCAAATTGTTAATGTTTTGACAAGGACAAATATGTTTTGGTTGGGAAGCTGTACACGACGGGCCTAAATATTTTATGCGTGCCCAGTTGTGAAAAAGATTTGACCAAAATTATTAGAAACGATGAACAACAAGCCAGCTAATCTGCATTAATATTACTATCTCTTCCAAGAAAAGCAGCAAAAGCGTGTTCTAAAAATATAGAGAAAATAGTATCTTTCATTCATCTGAGTAATGACAGCAAATGACATGACAGTCATAGATAAAAAGAAACGAATATAAAGTATCATCTCCAGTAAAAAAGATCCCAAAATAAGAAGCTAATACTGGCCAAAATAGAGGAAAAGTAAATTAGGCGCTTAAAGAAAATTAAGAAAAATCTATTGAGAAAAAATGAAAGAAGACGTATGGATATTCTAAGTGAACCAGTCCAGAATGCTTGATACACAGTATATTTGGATACAAAAATTTTCCTAATAAGGAAAGATTTGACATTCGGAAAGATTTTTTTCTCCAGCGACCGTCTCATCTCTGTGGTCGCATTCATGACGCAATATCTATTCAGATTTTCGTTCGCCAGTGGCTTAATTTTCATTTGACATATTTTGTACACTGATTAGAACTGCTACCCTAGACTGTATGAGATGTACATAGCTTATAAAAAAAAATTTCTTAGATATTGACCACTACACTCATTTAAGTTTTGCGATAAATTATAATGAACGGGTCGCACCATTAATGCTTGAAATATCGATATTTAACTTTAGTTATGTTATATTGTGTCTGTTCATTGAATCGTTTGACAATCCAGAAACTGTTCCCCTGGTTAGGTTATTCTGTGATGCTTTCATTTAATGAGCACAAACAGTGCGTGTTTTGCTTTATACCATAAAAGATTAGTTGAAAGTTTGTTACATTTACGATATCTGTTGACTTCCTATCAATATCATTAACACTGTATGAATCAGGAGATATTCTGATTTTGATACATCTTATTATCAGACTTATAGGTCCAATGCACCATCTTATTGATTTGACTGTAGAAAGCTCCGTACAAATAAATATCTGATTACAGTCTTTGCCATGGTCTTTCTAAAGTCAATGTGAAATAGCCTCAGCGAAGAAAATCCATATTGAACATTTACTGCATATCAAAAATAGTCAAAATGTGGATATTGGTAGCAGCCTGACTTGCCGCTAGATGTAGTTTGACTTCAATACTGTTATATCTTGTGTTTTTGATCTATTTCGTTATTTCCTCATACTTCGTATGGTTATTAGTACCATTGAATACCAAAAAAGGTTGCTTTGCATGGACAGAATTTACCAGCCCAGGTTTAAAACCAAATATTGAGAGCTGGGTCAATAAATGGGTCCAAAAAGGGTCAAATTGCAATTGGGGTCATTGAAGACTGTCGCCATGATGGACAAGTTATCACATAGGACAATGGCTAACAGGAGCAGCCCAAGCCAATGCAATCCCTAGGCATAACCTTACCCAACAAACCTCACCCCTCTTGAAGGTAGGGGACACTACTTAGGTCAAATCGTTTCAGCACGATTTGCTGTTGGCCAAGATTTACTTCTTTATGTAATATCCTGTGTGGCGACTTGTTCTGCATGGTAACTGTCCTGTGTGGTGACAGTAAACCTTCAGCCCCTTATCGCTGGTCATGAAATCTCTCAAGAACTTTCTTCCTGTACCGATTTCACGACCTTTAGTAACACTACACTCTATGTCTCATTTTTCATATATATAAGGCTCTGATTGTGGTAACTTCATGATTTAGGTTCTTTACTTTTTCAAAATAATTTTTTTTCAGCAGTTTGACTGCTAGTGCTCCTTTTCATCTTTGTTCCAAAAATACCGTTCAGTCTGTCAGCACACATGCCAAAAAGTTGCTAGATATAAGGCAACTAACCCCCATACAGTTGTGGACATGCCCAGAAAGTTGCTAGAAAAATGATGCCTAACTTCCATAGAGTGCTAATAAGTCATCTACTTCCTTGGCAGGATAGGTAATGATGGCTGCTTGGGTGATATAATGTCAGGAAAATATCCTATTAATGAACTGGATTTTTGTCTGCAATACTGGAAGCATGAAAGGGGAAAATGGCCCAGGGTGACTGGTTGGAACCACTGTACAATTCAATGTTGCCATGCCAGGTGTGGTGCCAGGGAGGGAGGGAGTGATGGACTTGCGGCATTCTGTCCACAAACATACAATCTCTCCATGTCATACATGATGCTTAACAACTCCCACATCAAAATGGTAGGAATATTAGTTATAAGTAGTGCGAGGGTTAGGGAAAATGAGTTGGTAAACAGAGAAGAGGTAGTAAAAGCTTTGCGGAAGATGAAAGCCGGCAAGGCAGCAGGTTTGGATGGTATTGCAGTGGAATTTATTAAAAAAGGGGGTGACTGTATTGTTGACTGGTTGGTAAGGTTATTTAATGTATGTATGACTCATGGTGAGGTGCCTGAGGATTGGCGGAATGCGTGCATAGTGCCATTGTACAAAGGCAAAGGGGATAAGAGTGAGTGCTCAAATTATAGAGGTATAAGTTTGTTGAGTATTCCTGGCAAATTATATGGGAGGGTATTGATTGAGAGGGTGAAGGCATGTACAGAGCATCAGATTGGGGAAGAGCAGTGTGGTTTTAGAAGTGGTAGAGGATGTGTGGATCAGGTGTTTGCTTTGAAGGATGTATGTGAGAAATACTTAGAAAAGCAAATGGATTTGTATGTAGCATTTATGGATCTGGAGAAGGCATATGATAGAGTTGATAGTGATGCTCTGTGGAAGGTATTAAGAATATATGGTGTGGGAGGCAAGTTGTTAGAAGCAGTGAAAAGTTTTTATCGAGGATGTAAGGCATGTGTACGTGTAGGAAGAGAGGAAAGTGATTGGTTCTCAGTGAATGTAGGTTTGCAGCAGGGGTGTGTGATGTCTCCATGGTTGTTTAATTTGTTTATGGATGGGGTTGTTAGGGAGGTGAATGCAAGAGTTTTGGAAAGAGGGGCAAGTATGAAGTCTGTTGGGGATGAGAGAGCTTGGGAAGTGAGTCAGTTGTTGTTCGCTGATGATACAGCGCTGGTGGCTGATTCATGTGAGAAACTGCAGAAGCTGGTGACTGAGTTTGGTAAAGTGTGTGAAAGAAGAAAGTTAAGAGTAAATGTGAATAAGAGCAAGGTTATTAGGTACAGTAGGGTTGAGGGTCAATTCAATTGGGAGGTGAGTTTGAATGGAGAAAAACTGGAGGAAGTGAAGTGTTTTCGATATCTGGGAGTGGATCTGGCAGCGGATGGAACCATGGAAGCGGAAGTGGATCATAGGGTGGGGGAGGGGGCGAAAATTCTGGGAGCCTTGAAGAATGTGTGGAAGTCGAGAACATTATCTCGGAAAGCAAAAATGGGTATGTTTGAAGGAATAGTGGTTCCAACAATGTTGTATGGTTGCGAGGCGTGGACTATGGATAGAGTTGTGCGCAGGAGGATGGATGTGCTGGAAATGAGATGTTTGAGGACAGTGTGTGGTGTGAGGTGGTTTGATCGAGTAAGTAACGTAAGGGTAAGAGAGATGTGTGGAAATAAAAAGAGCGTGGTTGAGAGAGCAGAAGAGGGTGTTTTGAAATGGTTTGGTCACATGGAGAGAATGAGTGAGGAAAGATTGACCAAGAGGATATATTTGTCGGAGGTGGAGGGAACGAGGAGAAGAGGGAGACCAAATTGGAGGTGGAAAGATGGAGTGAAAAAGATTTTGTGTGATCGGGCCTGAACATCCAGGAGGGTGAAAGGAGGGCAAGGAATAGAGTGAATTGGAGCGATGTGGTATACCGGGGTTGACGTGCTGTCAGTGGACTGAATCAGGGCATGTGAAGCGTCTGGGGTAAACCATGGAAAGCTGTGTAGGTATGTATATTTGCGTGTGTGGACGTATGTATATACATGTGTATGGGGGTGGGTTGGGCCATTTCTTTCGTCTGTTTCCTTGCGCTACCTAGCAAACGCGGGAGACAGCGACAAAGCAAAAAAAAAAAAATATATATATATATATATATATATATATATATATATATATATATATAATATATATATATATATATATATCCCTGGGGATAGGGGAGTAAGAGTACTTCCCATGTATTCCCTGCGTGTCTTAGAAGGCAACTAAAATGGGGAAGGAGTGGGGGCTGGAAATCCTCCCCTCCCGTTTTCTACTTTTCCAAAAAAAGGAACAGAGGGGGCCAAGTAAGGATATTTCCTCTTAGGCTCAGGCCTCTGCTCTTAACACTACCTCGTAAATGCATGGAAATGGCAAATACAAGAAAAATATAATAGTTATTTATCTATTTATTCACTTATCTATTTATAATAATCTGTCACTGTCTCCCGCATTAGCGAGATAGTGCAAGGAAACAGACGAAAGAATGGCCCAACCGACCCACGTACACATGTATATACATACGTATACTTACGTATAATAAATATATAAATAACTTATTTATCTATTCATATTTATCATACTTAGTCGCTGTCTCCCGCATTTGCGAGGTAGCGCAAGAAAACGGACGAAAGAATGGCCCAACCCACCCATATACACACGTATAGACATATATATATATACGATCACACACGCAGATATACATACCTATCCATTTCAACGTATACATACATATACATACACAGACATATACATTTATACACATGTACTTACCCATACTTGCTCTCTTCATCCATTCCCACTGCCACCCCGCCACACGTGAAATGGCACCTACCTCCCCCCACACAACAAGGTCACATTTGTTCATACTCAGTCTCTAGCTGTCATGTGTAATGCACTGAAACCACAGCTCCCTTTCCACACCCAGGCCCTACAAAACTTTCCATGGTTTACCCCAGATGCTTCACATGCCCTGGTTGAATCCATTGATAGCAAATCAACCCTGGTATACCACACTGTTCCAATTCACTCTATTCCTTGCATTCGTTTCACCCTCCTGTATGTTCAGGCCCCGATCGCTCAACATCCTTTTCACTCCATCCTTCCACCTCCAATTTGGTCTCCCACTTCTCATTCTCTCCACCTCTGACACATATATCCTCTTTGTCAATCTTTCCTCACTCATTCTCTCCATGTGACCAAACCATTTCAACACACCCTCTTCTGCTCTCTCAACCACACTCTTTTTATTATCACACATCTCTCTTACCCTTTCATTACTTAATCAAACCACTTCACACCACATATTGTCCTCAAACATTTCATTTCCAACACATCCACCCTCCTCTGCACAGCCCTCCTCCGCACAGCCAGATGCATTGCCATAGCTTTTTGCTGGACAGTCATATACATGTTCCAACACTTTGCTCAAGACATTTGCAGGTGTCCTTCCAGCTCTGAACAATTAATTTTTGATAAGTGGTGCCAGTCGGTTCTTAACACTCTGAAGAGTGGATATACATTGGTTTTATCACATTTCTCTCATACTCAAAGCCCTGCCCATTCTGTGAGGCCTTCACCTTCTAGATGTGGCAGGAGCTACAGGAAAAAAAAAAAAAATTAAACTACATGAATTCTAGAGTCTATGGCATCCATAGCTACCACATTAGTCACACTTTAGCAACTAGGACAAGTGTGTCCATTTTACTGATAAGTTTCTTTTTTCACACCAGTTCATAACGTTTACGATATTTTAGTCCAAGCTTTGCAACAATTATTGTATTCTGTAAACACTAGAGAGCACTGCAACAGAAAGCACTCAATATCCAAAGCTAACAGTGATGAAGCAGCTAAACTATTCTTTTACCAGTGTTAACAATCAATGTAAATAATCACCTCATTAACTTCTTTTCTCTTCCCTCAAGTTATAAGTTAGTGCTCAAATTGTTAATGTTTTGACAAGGACAAATATGTTTTGGTTGGGAAGCTGTACACGACGGGCCTAAATATTTTATGCGTGCCCAGTTGTGAAAAAGATTTGACCAAAATTATTAGAAACGATGAACAACAAGCCAGCTAATCTGCATTAATATTACTATCTCTTCCAAGAAAAGCAGCAAAAGCGTGTTCTAAAAATATAGAGAAAATAGTATCTTTCATTCATCTGAGTAATGACAGCAAATGACATGACAGTCATAGATAAAAAGAAACGAATATAAAGTATCATCTCCAGTAAAAAAGATCCCAAAATAAGAAGCTAATACTGGCCAAAATAGAGGAAAAGTAAATTAGGCGCTTAAAGAAAATTAAGAAAAATCTATTGAGAAAAAATGAAAGAAGACGTATGGATATTCTAAGTGAACCAGTCCAGAATGCTTGATACACAGTATATTTGGATACAAAAATTTTCCTAATAAGGAAAGATTTGACATTCGGAAAGATTTTTTTCTCCAGCGACCGTCTCATCTCTGTGGTCGCATTCATGACGCAATATCTATTCAGATTTTCGTTCGCCAGTGGCTTAATTTTCATTTGACATATTTTGTACACTGATTAGAACTGCTACCCTAGACTGTATGAGATGTACATAGCTTATAAAAAAAAATTTCTTAGATATTGACCACTACACTCATTTAAGTTTTGCGATAAATTATAATGAACGGGTCGCACCATTAATGCTTGAAATATCGATATTTAACTTTAGTTATGTTATATTGTGTCTGTTCATTGAATCGTTTGACAATCCAGAAACTGTTCCCCTGGTTAGGTTATTCTGTGATGCTTTCATTTAATGAGCACAAACAGTGCGTGTTTTGCTTTATACCATAAAAGATTAGTTGAAAGTTTGTTACATTTACGATATCTGTTGACTTCCTATCAATATCATTAACACTGTATGAATCAGGAGATATTCTGATTTTGATACATCTTATTATCAGACTTATAGGTCCAATGCACCATCTTATTGATTTGACTGTAGAAAGCTCCGTACAAATAAATATCTGATTACAGTCTTTGCCATGGTCTTTCTAAAGTCAATGTGAAATAGCCTCAGCGAAGAAAATCCATATTGAACATTTACTGCATATCAAAAATAGTCAAAATGTGGATATTGGTAGCAGCCTGACTTGCCGCTAGATGTAGTTTGACTTCAATACTGTTATATCTTGTGTTTTTGATCTATTTCGTTATTTCCTCATACTTCGTATGGTTATTAGTACCATTGAATACCAAAAAAGGTTGCTTTGCATGGACAGAATTTACCAGCCCAGGTTTAAAACCAAATATTGAGAGCTGGGTCAATAAATGGGTCCAAAAAGGGTCAAATTGCAATTGGGGTCATTGAAGACTGTCGCCATGATGGACAAGTTATCACATAGGACAATGGCTAACAGGAGCAGCCCAAGCCAATGCAATCCCTAGGCATAACCTTACCCAACAAACCTCACCCCTCTTGAAGGTAGGGGACACTACTTAGGTCAAATCGTTTCAGCACGATTTGCTGTTGGCCAAGATTTACTTCTTTATGTAATATCCTGTGTGGCGACTTGTTCTGCATGGTAACTGTCCTGTGTGGTGACAGTAAACCTTCAGCCCCTTATCGCTGGTCATGAAATCTCTCAAGAACTTTCTTCCTGTACCGATTTCACGACCTTTAGTAACACTACACTCTATGTCTCATTTTTCATATATATAAGGCTCTGATTGTGGTAACTTCATGATTTAGGTTCTTTACTTTTTCAAAATAATTTTTTTTCAGCAGTTTGACTGCTAGTGCTCCTTTTCATCTTTGTTCCAAAAATACCGTTCAGTCTGTCAGCACACATGCCAAAAAGTTGCTAGATATAAGGCAACTAACCCCCATACAGTTGTGGACATGCCCAGAAAGTTGCTAGAAAAATGATGCCTAACTTCCATAGAGTGCTAATAAGTCATCTACTTCCTTGGCAGGATAGGTAATGATGGCTGCTTGGGTGATATAATGTCAGGGAAAATATCCTATTAATGAACTGGATTTTTGTCTGCAATACTGGAAGCATGAAAGGGGAAAATGGCCCAGGGTGACTGGTTGGAACCACTGTACAATTCAATGTTGCCATGCCAGGTGTGGTGCCAGGGAGGGAGGGAGTGATGGACTTGCGGCATTCTGTCCACAAACATACAATCTCTCCATGTCATACATGATGCTTAACAACTCCCACATCAAAATGGTAGGAATATTAGTTATAAGTAGTGCGAGGGTTAGGGAAAATGAGTTGGTAAACAGAGAAGAGGTAGTAAAAGCTTTGCGGAAGATGAAAGCCGGCAAGGCAGCAGGTTTGGATGGTATTGCAGTGGAATTTATTAAAAAAGGGGGTGACTGTATTGTTGACTGGTTGGTAAGGTTATTTAATGTATGTATGACTCATGGTGAGGTGCCTGAGGATTGGCGGAATGCGTGCATAGTGCCATTGTACAAAGGCAAAGGGGATAAGAGTGAGTGCTCAAATTATAGAGGTATAAGTTTGTTGAGTATTCCTGGCAAATTATATGGGAGGGTATTGATTGAGAGGGTGAAGGCATGTACAGAGCATCAGATTGGGGAAGAGCAGTGTGGTTTTAGAAGTGGTAGAGGATGTGTGGATCAGGTGTTTGCTTTGAAGGATGTATGTGAGAAATACTTAGAAAAGCAAATGGATTTGTATGTAGCATTTATGGATCTGGAGAAGGCATATGATAGAGTTGATAGTGATGCTCTGTGGAAGGTATTAAGAATATATGGTGTGGGAGGCAAGTTGTTAGAAGCAGTGAAAAGTTTTTATCGAGGATGTAAGGCATGTGTACGTGTAGGAAGAGAGGAAAGTGATTGGTTCTCAGTGAATGTAGGTTTGCAGCAGGAGTGTGTGATGTCTCCATGGTTGTTTAATTTGTTTATGGATGGGGTTGTTAGGGAGGTGAATGCAAGAGTTTTGGAAAGAGGGGCAAGTATGAAGTCTGTTGGGGATGAGAGAGCTTGGGAAGTGAGTCAGTTGTTGTTCGCTGATGATACAGCGCTGGTGGCTGATTCATGTGAGAAACTGCAGAAGCTGGTGACTGAGTTTGGTAAAGTGTGTGAAAGAAGAAAGTTAAGAGTAAATGTGAATAAGAGCAAGGTTATTAGGTACAGTAGGGTTGAGGGTCAACTCAATTGGGAGGTGAGTTTGAATGGAGAAAAACTGGAGGAAGTGAAGTGTTTTCGATATCTGGGAGTGGATCTGGCAGCGGATGGAACCATGGAAGCGGAAGTGGATCATAGGGTGGGGGAGGGGGCGAAAATTCTGGGAGCCTTGAAGAATGTGTGGAAGTCGAGAACATTATCTCGGAAAGCAAAAATGGGTATGTTTGAAGGAATAGTGGTTCCAACAATGTTGTATGGTTGCGAGGCGTGGACTATGGATAGAGTTGTGCGCAGGAGGATGGATGTGCTGGAAATGAGATGTTTGAGGACAGTGTGTGGTGTGAGGTGGTTTGATCGAGTAAGTAACGTAAGGGTAAGAGAGATGTGTGGAAATAAAAAGAGCGTGGTTGAGAGAGCAGAAGAGGGTGTTTTGAAATGGTTTGGTCACATGGAGAGAATGAGTGAGGAAAGATTGACCAAGAGGATATATTTGTCGGAGGTGGAGGGAACGAGGAGAAGAGGGAGACCAAATTGGAGGTGGAAAGATGGAGTGAAAAAGATTTTGTGTGATCGGGGCCTAAACATGCAGGAGGGTGAAAGGAGGGCAAAGAATAGAGTGAACTGGAGCGATGTGGTATACCGGGGTTGACGTGCTGTCAGTGGATTGAATCAAGGCATGTGTATGGGGGTGGGTTGGGCCATTTCTTTCGTCTGTTTCCTTGCGCTACCTCGCAAACGCGGGAGACAGCGGCAAAAAAAAAAAAAAAAAAAAAAAAAGTAAGTAGGGTCATTTTAAGTAGGAGCATTAGGTAAAAGTAGTAGGTAGGAACATTACGCTGGAGTATTAGGTAGCAGCAGTCAGTAGGAAATTATGTAGGGGCCTCTGGAAACATTAACACAACCCATGTTAGGGTTGAAAGAAAAGTAAACTGTCTCTTTAAAGTAGCCATAAAATGAAAAGGTTGACACTGGTTATCAATGTAATGTCTCAATCTGCAGAGGAGCATATGTCCTGTTTTCACTCGAGTTTCCAGCCATCAGAGGGCCCAAGTCCTCTGACCACAGAGTGCCAGCCAGGAGTTGTCTTTTTGTGAAGCTTGAACAGTTTTACAAGGAACATGCCCTATCTTCAGAATATGTTTGCAGGCTCCTGTTCACAGGCCAGCAACAACTAGTATGATGCCACAGGGCCACAGGATAAAGTATGAAGAATCCTGCCATTAACACAGGTGTTTTGTCTCCTCGCCCATCACAAGTCGATTGCGAAGCAGCCTGCCTCTCTGTATTGAGCAATCCGCTCATGTTAACCCTCTCAGCATCAAGTGTGTGTCTATGCATACTTTGTCAATAGTCATGTCTGACCACTTAATGCCAACCATGAGTAGTGCACCAAACTCACTTACGAAGCCCTAGATTAGTGTGTGTATTTGAATGTTTGCCTGTGAGAGCCCTCTCCCACTGCTCCTATGCCAAGATTAATGTGTGCAATTAAATGTTTGCCTGTAAAAGCCATGCCCCATTGCTCCTACACCAGGGAGTGTCAAAGCTATTGGATGAACCATGACATTACCTCATTAGCTGTAATGTGACATCATGCTTCCCTTCATCCTATAACATAGGAATTTCATACTTCTCACACCCACAGAGGTCTTTTTCACCCTAATTCAAGTGACTGACTAACACCCTTTTACGGTATTATTAATGAACAAGTGGGTTGTTAGAAAATCTTTTTCTCATAAATTCATTTCCAGCACTGAGGTTATCCATCTTGGCATCTTATAGCATTAGCAGCTGTACAACAAAAAGTGAACACATTCCAAAGGAAGTTGCCACAGATTGGCTTTCGGATGAATTTTCGGACTGTCCAATTTTCAAGCTTGCCAATTTTCGCACTCACACTATGAATCAACAATTCCCTTCCATGGTCATCGCAGAATTCAGTCAATACTAAAAAAACACTTACACATTACCTGGAGAGTTACTCAGATTCAATTCACTGCAAGTTGACTAACCTGATTGATGTACCGAAGTATGCTGATTAATACTCTCAAGGTTGTTGTGACACACTTACCTCTCACTAGATGTCAGTCTTTGTGTAACCCAGGACTGTTCTCAGGAACACATCTGACACCTGTCAGGCTCCCACAAAACTTCATTGCCCTTGATCAGGCTCCTCATTTCTTATAGCAACTATATCAAATTTGAACCTGGGGTCTGCCAAAACAATTATGATGACTAATATTTCCTTATTCTACACTAAAGAGTCAGGAACAAATGACTGAGCCTAAGAGGTAAAAACCTTTCTTGGGTTCTTCCCCTGTTCTTTCTTTTGTTGATAATAAAGAACATAATAATTTCCATCCTCTACAGCATGCTGGAGATATAACCTGGGGAATATTTGCATTAAAATTTACTTTTTTTCTTTTTTTTTTTTTTGTCGCTGTCTCCCGCATTTACTTAAGTGTATTAATTAAATGCACTTCCTTTAAAATGCTCAGTCCTGAACTGAGGAAACCCACAAAAGTCACATAACTGATACATGACATTTGAGAGGAGGTAATGTATGACCGAATTTTTTCCTTACTGCAAATATTGGATATAACTGTAAGTACTAAATTATATGACTTTTCATATAGTTGATCCATGCTTAGCAGTCTTATAGCTTTGCAGTGTACAGAAAGAAAAAGACATTCCAAAGGAGAGTTGCCAACAGACTGGCTTGCATGATTTAGAGAGTGTGCCAAGTGTTGCATAGTCTTGCTTGTGACTACAATATGAAAACAACAAATTTTCAGGAGCAGAATTCAAGGTAATATAAAAAAAAAAATAACTACATTGACATGGAGGAAGTGACTCAAGATTCAATTCAGACTGGGAGAGTTGATAACCTGGATTGATGTAGACGGCGAAGTATGCTGAGTTAGAAGTGCTCAAGGTGTGAGTTGTGACAGCACTAGCCCTCACTAGAATGAATCAGTCCTTTGTGTAACCCAGGAACTGTTCAGGAAAGTCTCTAGCACCTGATCAGGGCTCCCACAAAAATGTCAGGCACTTGATCAGGGCTCCCACTTTCTTATATGCAGACTTATTCATTTGTGAACTGTGGGGTCTCCAAAACATATTGATTGACTGACTAATTTTCCTGTTATTTGTAGAGCACTAGAAACTAATGCTTTCTCACATTCTGAAAGAGGATGACCAGACATTACTAACACATGAAAGGATATCACAGATAGCTCCATCACAGTTAAAACCCTCATCATAATCAGTAAGAAGATTCTGAGACTCAATGTGCTGTAGGAAATGAGAACTGACAAGAGACTTCAAAAGACTTTGGAAATATGAATAGTCAAAGTAACAACAAAAGTGCACTTGAGCGCTATGTTTACAGCTATACCTATGAAATCATTTGAAATCAATTTAAGTCATGGGAATCTTTTAGTTGCACACATAATCTATGATAATTGTAGTAGGATATTATCTACCTGCTGCATAGAATGCAAGTACACTTACACAGGAATGAGAACATATTACCTAAAATGTTTATAAATGGAAAAATAATAGTTCAGTAGTACTTGCATCACTGACCATGTTAGCTCCAGAGGGCCATCTCAGCTGATTTGACAGGCACTATTCATACTTTTTCATTTGTTTGATTTTTTCAGTGCAAAGATACTTTGGTAGTCAAAGTGCTGTGAGACTTATCTATTTGTTTATATCTGTGGTATACAAGGTGCAATGTGCTCAGTGAGTTGAATCAGGGTACAAGAAACAGTCAAGGTGAACCTGGAATTAGTATATGATGCTTAGCTATGGAAAGCTCTAGTTTTGGGGCATTACACATGACAGTGGATGTGTACAAATGATGTCATTAGCTGCATGCTCCTGATGCCACCTCATAAGCTGGGGAAACAATTGTGCATAAAAAAAAATATGTATCAGATTATCATTTTTTACTCCATTTCCATTCATAGAAAAATGATCAAGCATGTTCATTGTATTTTTCAACTGTAAAGTATGCCATGTACGTTGGATTCTGTAAGGAATACCCTTGTGATGAGCAAGAAAGTTACTAAAAGACTAATGATCACTATCAATACCAATAAATATGAAGCAGAACTGCTCTAACTGCTTACATGTGTTAAGTTAATGATATAAAAACATGGATTAATAAATTTTAAAAATCATTTAACTTTAACATAGAACTCATTTAATTTCACTAGATACAAATTTAACTATGAAGAATTCACATACAGCTGGTAAATGTTTCAAATAATAAATAACATCATCATGCATCTGGACCTCCAAATGACCCTAATAAAAATGCTGTGGCCAAAGTGCCTATGCCTGCCCCAACAGCCATTGCAGTGGCAATGCAGCGGTAACTGTATTCCACAACAACTGTAGGTGAAGGTTCTTGATGTTCCTCACTCAGTGGAACGACTGGTTTACTAACCTCCTCAAGTGGAGACAATGCTTCAACCATGGTCATCTTTATCATGGATTCAATATCTTTCTTAGCTCTATCACCCTCAGATACTACTTGAGTAATGAGGGTCTTGAGCTGTGCATTTAACTGCTCAAGGAGCAACTCTTTCTCCTTTCCTACAATTGAATTTATTTGCTGTGAGACTGTGAGCTTCAAATCCTCAGTCATGTGTGTCACATCATCTTTTGTTGCCATGGCTGGAATTGGTCCTTCAGAGCTTTCACATATATTTGTAGAGTGTTGCACTAGCTCTGGAGCAGAACTTAAATTCTTTTCTAATGACTGTAAACTGGCTGAGTCAGCAGAATGTTGCATGGCATCTGATGAAGCTGATAAACCATTATCTGTTGATTCTGCAGCATCTGAAGTAGATAATGCCTGATCAGTCCCTGTTTCACTGCCTGATACAAGTCCTGAATGACTGGTAGTACTGTGAATGGGATTCACCAATGATGTGATGGTACCTAGTACATCCTGGTGCATCTGCTCATAGCCATCCAGCAAATGTTGGTTGGTGCTGGACACATGATCCTTAATTTCTCGGATCCTAACCCAGTTATTGACTGAGGTGATGACTGATGCCACAGCTGCTGATACTACTGATGCAATGATGGACCTACAAGAAAGAAAATAACATATGTATAAATCAATGCAGTATATTTTCAATCTCCTGCAGCAAGTAAAATCTTCCTGACTGAAATGATCTCAAAACTGTCAGCTTATCTCACCAGTATTTGCTTTGCTCCGCTTGCATACGTTCCCGCTCATGACAGTCACGAATTGCTGCTGACAGCTGAGTAAAAGTGTCCCGTTCCAGCCTTTCACAATGTGTAAATTCAGAGCGTACAGCCTTCATCTGCTCATTCATTTCACGGGCCTGTAGTATACACACAAACTATAACAAGGGTTGAATATATATAATCATAAATACAAAAGAAAACTTTCAAAATGACCAGTTTTATCAAGTACAGTACATTCTGTATCATCTACACACCTTCATTCCTAAACACATGCAAGTACAAAATGTGGAATGTTGACTATGATACATACATATGTAATGAAATACACCATAATGTTCAAGGTAATCATGAATTATTAATAACACTAAAATAAGTGTATAAAAATATATTCATTCTATTGTACCAGTGGTTTTTACAGTTAAAAAAGAAGCTACTGCACAATCATTGCTTCCATGGCCTTCGCCCACCAGAGATCCCTCATTTCTAAGTTGTAGTTTGGTACCACAACTGAGTCATGCCCATCTGAGCTGGAAATGTACTAGATAGTTTAAGCATTTTGGAGTTAAAACCTTTATGTGTGATACTGGTCTGGCGACCAGCTTTTATGTTGGCTGACGTTTTTTTTATTGTTGAGGTGCATGGTGTCAAGTATCTTCCAAGCGAGGATGTGTGAAAAGATAGTAAAATATTTTACTGATACCTATTGCCATAAATACTGCAGGAGGGGGTGTTTGGTAATAAAAAGAGTGTGGTTGAGAGAGCAGAAGAGGGTGTTTTGAAATGGTTTGGTCACATGGAGAGAATGAGTGAGGAAAGATTGACACAGGATATATGTGTCAGAGGTGGAGGGAACGAGAAGTGGGAGACCAAATTGAAGGTGGAAAGATGGAGTGAAAAAGATATTGAGCAATCGAGGCCTGAATATATGCAGGAGGGTGAAAGGCATGCAAGGAATAAAGTGAATTGGAAAGATGTGGTATACCAGGGTCGACGTGCTGTCAATGGATTGAACCAGGGCATGTGAAGTGTCTAGGGTAAACCATGGAAAGTTTTGTGGGGCCTGGATGTGGAAAGGGAGCTGTGGTTTCAGTGCATTATACATGACAGCTAGAGACTGAGTGTGAACGAATGTGGCCTTTGTTGTCTTTTCCTAGTGCTACCTCGCACGCATGCCGGGGGAGGGGGTTATCATTTCATGTGTGGCGGGGTGGCGATGGGAATGAATAAGGGCAGACAGTATGAATAATGTACATGTGTATATATGCATATGCTTGTGTGTGTATATATATGTACATGCTGTGATGTATAGGTATGTATAAGTGTGTGTGTGGACGTGTATGTATATAAATGTGTATGTGGGTGGGTTGGGCCATTCTTTCGTCTGTTTCCTTGCGCTACCTCGCTGACGAGGGAGACAGCGACAAAGCAAAATAAATAAATATATATATATTCTTTCTTTCTTTCAAACTATTCGCCATTTCCCACGTTAGCGAGGTAGCGTTAAGAACAGAGGACTGGGTCTTTGAGGGAATATCCTCATCGGGCCCCCTTCTCTGTTCCTTCTTTGAGAAAAAAAAAAAAACGAGAGGGGAGGATTTCCAGCCCCCCGCTCCCTTCCCTTTTAGTCGCCTTCTACGACACGCAGGGAATACATGGGAAGTATTCTTTCTCCCCTATATATATATATATATATATATATATATATATATATATATATATATATATATATATACAACAATCACCACTGGAAAGAGAAAATAAAGACAGTGAATACTTTTGTTTATTACATCCTCTGTCTGAGGATTGTTGCTTATATCTCTTCACGGTGAAGTGAAGGTAGCACCTGGAAAATAGACAAAAAGACCACTTTCGTTCACACTCAGTCTCTAGCTGACAAGTGTAATGCATCAAAACCACAGCTCCCCTTCAATCCTCTTTGTTCTCTCTTTTTTCCTCACACTACTAATCTACTTCCAAAATATTTTCTTATTCTCCCTGAAGTTTGCTGATACTCATTCACTCAAGCTCTCAAAAGCTCTCTTTTTCAACCCCTGCACCTTTCTCTTAGCCTCCAGGTGTTTTCTCTTGTTAATCTTCCTATCACTCACATTCCTTTCCAGCTAGAAACATCCATACATCATTCTTTACCCCTTCTCATATGCCTGCCTCCCAGATGCCACACACTTTTCTCAGGTATGTTAGTACCTGCAAGTAACCTCATTTTGCCATTCTACACTCAGTCTTCTGGTACATCTTCACACAAACCTCTTTACCAAGCTCACTAACTTTCACCACCCTCTTCCCACCCAAATCATTTCCTGTTTTCCAAATGCCCAACAAACTTTCATCCTTGCCTCTCCCAAGTAATTATCAGATATCCCACCAGTTGCCCCTCTCAACACACATGCAGAGTACCTCTTTTACATGCCTATCAAATGGAACATTATCCAGTAGTGACTGCTTACCATCTCTCCTCGAGTTGTATCATCAACTTAAATATATACAACTTTTGTGGAAGTGTCAAGTTTCCTAATCTTTCAGCAATGATTCTATTACCATCAACTTTATCTACTCAACTGTATTTGTCATATGGAGGTAAGTAGGTCTGATGGGAAATGACTGACATATAGATGAATAAAGATTCCCTGTACAGATGCACACACCTGGTCAAATAATTTAAAATGTTCTTCAGAGTACTGCTCTGCCTTGGTGATGCGCTGATGATTGACAGCCAATTTCTCTTGGAGGTCCTCAATCTCTCCTTGTAGCTGCCGTCGCCGACTCTGTGTTGCTAGCAAAACTTCAGACAACTGCCAGTAATAAAATAATCACTTTATTATATCAGTCATGCATTTAGAGTATACTACAATACATAAAGTCCAAGTGCTCTAAGAGCAAAAGTACTCAATGAAAGTTAATTAATCAGCACTGAAAAGGATGTCAACAACAGAATATACATAATAGGGAAAAAAGCAAAAGCACTTGTTTGCAAATTACCAAAGCTGATGGGATACCTAAGCGCAAAGTTTACAATCACATGCATAATGATATGACAGCAGAGTATATTAAGTGTACATAATAAAGTCAAGTCAATTGGGAGGTAAGTTTGAATGGAGAAAAACTGGAGGAAGTAAAGTGTTTTAGATATCTGGGAGTGGATCTGGCAGCCGATGGAACCATGGAAGCGGAAGTGGATCATAGGGTAGGGGAGGGGGCGAAAATCCTGGAAGCCTTGAAGAATGTGTGGAAGTCGAGAACATTATCTCGGAAAGCAAAAATGGGTATGTTTGAAGGAATAGTGGTTCCAACAATGTTGTATGGGTGCGAGGCGTGGGCTATGGATAGAGTTGTGCGCAGGAGGATGGATGTGCTGGAAATGAGATGTTTGAGGACAATGTGTGGTGTGAGGTGGTTTGATCGAGTGAGTAACGTAAGGGTAAGAGAGATGTGTGGAAATAAAAAGAGCGTGGTTGAGAGAGCAGAAGAGGGTGTTTTGAAATGGTTTGGGCACATGGAGAGAATGAGTGAGGAAAGATTGACCAAGAGGATATATGTGTCGGAGGTGGAGGGAACGAGGAGAAGTGGGAGACCAAATTGGAGGTGGAAAGATGGAGTGAAAAAGATTTTGTGTGATCGGGGCCTGAACATGCAGGAGGGTGAAATTAGGGCAAGGAATAGAGTGAATTGGATCGATGTGGTATACCGGGGTTGACGTGCTGTCAGTGGATTGAATCAGGGCATGTGAAGCGTCTGGGGTAAACCATGGAAAGCTGTGTAGGTATGTATATTTGTGTGTGTGGACGTGTATGTATATACATGTGTATGGGGGTGGGTTGGGCCATTTCTTTCGTCTGTTTCCTTGCGCTACCTCGCAAACGCGGGAGACAGCGGCAAAAAAAAAAAAAATAAAAAAAAAATAAAGCAAAGATAAGTTCTTAAATAAAAAAACATGCATCATGTATTCTATGGAAATTCAAGCTAGGTAAGATTTGCTACAGTATGTTCAGAGCTAGCCATTCAGATGTCACTGTCTTCAACTAATTTAACTCTAATCCTTCAACAATGGACAAAAAGTCAATACATCCTATATTAACTTTAACAAATGAATACACAAAGTATTGCTAACATCAACAAAAGGTAGATAAGAACATCAAGTGGGAGCATTCGGTAGAAGCAGTAGTTTGGAACATTAGGTAGACACATTAGGCAAAAGTAGTCAGGAGGAACATTAGGTAGAAGCCTGTGAAAACACTCACTAGTTGCCCTGTGCCAATGGCCTGTTAAGGGTGAGGCACTAAAGGCTGAAAAGTGGCAGAAGAGTTCACCATTTATAAAGACTCTTTTGTCATGGCCACCCCTGAAGCACTAAAGGATGAAACAGTAATGCATTATACTTTCATGTTTGCAATGCATATTTGAATCTGTGTTAGAAATACAACTGGCAGATTACCATTCCGATTCATTTGCACATGGAGTGTACATTGAGAAGATTGTACAGCATTAAAAATCTAAGAGGATTCAGGTAAAGAAAAAATCATGAAAGGGAAGCTGATAAAGCAAAGAATGTACTGGGAAAGACTTGTCAAATAAAAAAAAAATAATAAAAAAAATAAAAGCAAGTTCACATAGATGCTTAAGCTTCACTACCAACCACAATAATTTGCCAAAATAAAATGTACACAAATAAATTTTGGTAACAACTGTGTCTGGATAATTCTCTGAATAAGCCAAAACTATTTTTCTGAATCATATCATTAAATTTTTCTGAATTATGTCAACAGCATATGTAATTTAAATGACAATGTTCTTGTTCCTAATGATCCTGGGTTGCTACAAAATAACACAAAATTTCCTGACTTTTTCCTGATAAAAGTGATTTTCTACGCCAATTGAAATATGTCAAACTGAAAAGAATGAAGATCCTATTGTCTGTTTATGTCAATACAGTATGTCTAAATTCAAAAGCACATACCAAGATAAAAAAAAATCTCAATTTAAACAGCAGCACACCCAAACAACATGGACCATCAGCCTAATTCATCTTTTCATCGATTTGTAAATATATTTAAAAAAAAAATCAATGTGGTGTCCTACAGCTGTAAAAAAAAAGAAGAGAATTATGAAGTTACCAATTTTTTGCTAAATTTCTACATCTCACTGACCATAATAATTCTAGCAAAAGACAACCATAAGATGAAAATAAACATACAAGAAATCAAATGTGTGTGTGTGTGTGTGTGTGTGTGTGTGTGTGTGTGTGTGTGTATGTGTGTTTTGTTTTAGGATGATTGTTTAAAAACATGTCTTTTGTGTAAATGTTACATGTGAAAGCTTTCCAGTGGGCCGTGATTGAAAGATCTGCCCATTCATACTTTAGATGTACACAACTGTATTGAGATAAAATATATACATAATATTTACAATATGAAAGCCAGCAAGGCAGTGGGTTTGGATGGTATTGCAGTGGAATTTATTAAAAAAGGGGGTGACTGTGTTTTTGATTGGTTGTTAAGGATATTCAATGTATGTATGGTTCATGGTGAAGTGCTTGAGGATTGGCAGAATCCATGCATAGTGCCATTGTACAAAGGCAAGGGAGATATAGGTTAGTGTCCAAATTACAGAGGTATAAGTTTGAGTATTCCTGGGAAATTATATGGGAAGATATTGATTGAAAGGGTAAAGGCATGTACAGAGCATCAGACTGGGTAAGAGCAGTTTGGTTTCAGAAGTGGTGGAGGATGTGTGGATCAGGTGATTGCTTTGAAGAATGTATGTGAGAAATACTTAGAAAAACAGATGGATCTGTATGTAGCATTTATGGATCTGGAGAAGGTATATGATAGGGTTGATAAAGATGCTTTGTAGAAGGTATTAAGAGTATATAGTGTGGGAGGTAAGTTGCTAGAAGCAGTGGAAAGTTTTTACCAAGGATATAAGGCATGTGTACAAGTAGGAAGAGAGGAAAGTGATTGGTTCCCAGTGAATGTTGGTTTGTGGCAGGGGTGCGTAATGTCTCCATGGTTCTTTAATTTGTTTATGGATGAGGTGGTTAGGGAGGTAAATGCAAGAGTTTCAGAAAGAGGGGCAAGTATGCAGTCTGTTGTGGATGAGAGGGCATGGGAAGTGAGTCAGTTGTTGTTTGCAGATGATACAGCACTGGTGGCTGATTTGGATGAGAAACTGCAGAAGCTGGTGACTGAGTCTGGTAAAGCATGTGAAAGAAGAAAGCCGAGAGTAAATGTGAATAAGAGCAGTAGAGTTGAAGAACAAGCTAATTGGGAGGTAAGTTTGAATGGAGAAAAACAGGAGGGAGTGAAGTGCTTTAGATATCTGGGAGTGAATTTAGCAGTGGATGGAACCATGGAAGCGGAAGTGAGTCACACAGTGGGGGAGGGGGCGAAGGTTCTGGGAGCACTGAAGAATGTGTGGAAGGCAAGAACATTATGTTGGAGCAAAAATGGGTAAGTTTGAAGGAACAGGGGTTCCAACAATGTTATATGGTTGCGAGGTATGGGCTATAGATAGGGTTGTGTGAAGGAGGGTGGATGTGTTGGAAATGAAATGTTTGAGGACAATAAGTGGTGTGAGGTGGTTTGATCGAGTTAGTAATGAATGAGTAAGAGAGATGTGTGGTAATAAAAAGAATGTGGTTGAGAGAGCAGAAAAGGGTGTGTTGAAATGGTTTGGTCACATGGAGAGAATGAGTGAGGAAAGATTGACAAAGAGGATATATGAGTCAGAGGTAGAGGAAACGAGGAGAAGTGGGAGACCAAAATGGAGGTGGAAGGATGGAGTTAAAAGGATTTTGAGCAATCAGGGCCTGAACATACAGGAGGGTGAAAGGCATAAAAGGAATAGTGAATTAGAACAATGTGGTATACCGGGATCGATGTGCTGTCAATGGATTGGAACAGGGCATGTGAAGTGTCTAGGGTAAACCATGGAAAGTTTTGTGGGGCCTGATGTGGAATGAGAGCTGTAGTTTCGGTGCATTAGACATGACAGCTAGAAACTGAAGGTGAACAAATGTGGCCTTTTCTTGTCTTTTCCTAGCGCTACCTGGGGGGGAGATATGCTATTTCATGTGTGGTGGGGTGGTGACAGGAATGGATGAAGGCAGCAAGTGAATATGTACATGTGTATATATGTATATGTCTGCATTTGTATATGTATGTATATGTTGAAATGTATTGGTATGTATATGGGAGGGTATTGATTGAGAGGGTGAAAGCATGTACAGAGCATCAGATTGGGGAAGAGCAGTGTGGTTTCAGAAGTGGTAGAGGATGTGTGGATCAGGTGTTTGCTTTGAAGAATATATGTGAGAAATACTTAGAAAAGCAAATGGATTTGTATGTAGCATTTATGGATCTGGAGAAGGCATATGATAGAGTTGATAGAGATGCTCTGTGGAAGGTATTAAGAATATATGGTGTGGGAGGAAAGTTGTTAGAAGCAGTGAAAAGTTTTTATCGAGGATGTAAGGCATGTGTACGTGTAGGAAGAGAGGAAAAGTGATTGGTTCTCAGTGAATGTAGGTTTGCGGCAGGGGTGTGTGATGTCTCCATGGTTGTTTAATTTGTTTATGGATGGGGTTGTTAGGGAGGTAAATGCAAGAGTTTTGGAAAGAGGGGCAAGTATGAAGTCTGTTGGGGATGAGAGAGCTTGGGAAGTGAGTCAGTTGTTGTTCGCTGATGATACAGCGCTGGTGGCTGATTCATGTGAGAAACTGCAGAAGCTGGTGACTGAGTTTGGTAAAGTGTGTGGAAGAAGAAAGTTAAGAGTAAATGTGAAAAAGAGCAAGGTTATTAGGTACAGTAGGGTTGAGGGTCAAGTCAATTGGGAGGTGAGTTTGAATGAAGAAAAACTGGAGGAAGTGAAGTGTTTTAGATATCTGGGAGTGGATCTGGCAGCGGATGGAACCATGGAAGCGGAAGTGGATCATAGGGTGGGGGAGGGGGCGAAAATTCTGGGGGCCTTGAAGAATGTGTGGAAGTCGAGAACATTATCTCGGAAAGCAAAAATGGGTATGTTTGAAGGAATAGTGGTTCCAACAATGTTGTATGGTTGCGAGGCATGGGCTATGGATAGAGTTGTGCGCAGGAGGATGGATGTGCTGGAAATGAGATGTTTGAGGACAATGTGTGGTGTGAGGTGGTTTGATCGAGTGAGTAACGTAAGGGTAAGAGAGATGTGTGGAAATAAAAAGAGCGTGGTTGAGAGAGCAGAAGAGGGTGTTTTGAAGTGGTTTGGGCACATGGAGAGAATGAGTGAGGAAAGATTGACCAAGAGGATATATGTGTCGGAGGTGGAGGGAACGAGGAGAAGAGGGAGACCAAATTGGAGGTGGAAAGATGGAGTGAAAAAGATTTTGTGTGATCGGGGCCTGAACATGCAGGAGGGTGAAAGGAGGGCAAGGAATAGAGTGAATTGGAGCGATGTGGTATACCGGGGTTGACGTGCTGTCAGTGGATTGAATCAAGGCATGTGAAGCGTCTGGGGTAAACCATGGAAAGCTGTGTAGGTATGTATATTTGCGTGTGTGGATGTATGTATATACATGTGTATGGGGGGGGGGGGGTTGGGCCATTTCTTTCGTCTGTTTCCTTGCGCTACCTCGCAAACGCGGGAGACAGCGACAAAGTATAATAAATAAAAAATAATGTGCGTGTGTGGGTGTTTATGTATATACAAGTGTATGTGGGTGGGTTGGGCCATTCTTTA
Organism: Panulirus ornatus; assembly: GCF_036320965.1. Lineage (NCBI taxonomy): Eukaryota > Metazoa > Arthropoda > Malacostraca > Decapoda > Palinuridae > Panulirus > Panulirus ornatus. The sequence goes on from NC_092234.1 coordinate 3,756,310, forward strand.
GTCTGCTCCCTTGTGCTACCTCGCTAATGTAGGAGACGGCGATTAAATATAATGAAAAGAAATGATATACATAATATTTACATTATCACTACACATTTTTTTTTTTTGGAATGCTTCTCTTCAATTTCACTCACCTCAGTAACTCTATCCTGTGCCTTTTTTAGATCAGTAATACCAACAAAATCTTGGTACTGTTGGTACCAACGATTTAGTATGTCATTCCAATCCTCCGGTTTTTTCTTGTTAGCTTCTGAAGTTATTGAGGTCGTGCTGGTTTGCATTATACCATTAACTGCAGCCAAAGATTTTTCTGATAATTGTTGTCCAAGTGAATAAACCTCAGGTGCCCTCTCATGGACAATATTGATAAGCTTTTCAGCTGTTGTGCTGTGATTTTTTTTTTCTGACTCAGACAATTTCTGTTTATGTTCGTCACTTGCTCTACTCCTTTCATCTGGCCACTCTGGTGGCCTTGTTGAGCTAGACATCAGACAAGAGCTCATATTCCCTGCCACTTTTATTCTCCAAAACCACATGTCCCTTCTGTGTCCAATTTCTGAAAACATCACACTAGAATTGTGCACAGTCCTGACAGTTGTACTCCACATAATAGTGTAAGATCTTGTTCCCAAGTAGGATACACTACAGCTGTAACAATGGAACAGCCGTGCAGCACCAACCACCATCATCCGTTGCATGATTGCCAAAACACTTGCAGAATTACTCCTGATGCAGTGTTCTCACACCTGTCTTTTGCCATTCACTGGAGCATGCTGTAGTTTCACTTACAATACATGGAGCATCTCATTGTTCACAATCAACATATTGGAGGATAAAAAACCATCACAGCTCCACTGAAATGCAATTTTAGTAATCAACAATAACTTGTAAGAATGGTTTTGGTGCATGTTAATTCTTCTCTAGTCTAATACATAAGACTACAAGACTGAAGATTTTGGAAAAAATGACAATCATGGACAGCTCTTTGATACATTCAGCAACAGGACAGTGTGAGGTTCTGGCTAGTAGTAGTGTAATCTTGGTGCACTGGAACACAGTACTGAAAGAGTGTTTGTGAGTGAGACAAAGATATCCAGATCAAGCTTCATACAACCAAAGGAGGAGGAAACTGAGATACAAGGCAGATAAGAAAATCTACCGTAAAAGAAATATATTTGCAAGTGCAAGTTGTAAACTAAAATGTATCTTTATGAACAAGAGATGACATCAAGGAAGTTCAAAATTTAGGATAATAGAATCAGTGCATCAAAAGCAGACTGAACACCAAGATATCACACAAGTCTTAAAATGCAGAGAAACATCTACAGTTGTAACATAGCTACCAATAACTATGAAATTTGCCTCAGGTATGAAATATAGGTCATGGCTACCTACTTCTGATGGAATAAGGTGTCCATCATTTTGTGTACATATAAAGTTACATACATTAAATAGTGGCTGAGAACTAAACTTTGGCCTGAAACTTACAAACACTTTAGCCGTGGAATTAATTTCCAGCAGCATTACTGATGAGTGTGAATTCTGGAAAATATGAAAATGGTTTCCTGAGAAGTAACTGTAATATCACATCAATAACCTATTAGATATACATTATTACAATGCTGCAAAGTGTATTTGAATTGCAGTCCTCCCCTTTGTTTTCCAAGGGATATTACAAAATAATCGGTACAAGTTAGAAATATGAAGCAGTTATTGTGCTATGATAGCAAATGATAATTGATTTTCGGTATATCAACTCTATAAATATACTGGAACCAAACCTTACCTAAATATACTTGATTCTATATACATCTAGAGGTTGTAGCAGATTCTCCCACCTGATGAAACACCTTTGGATAGACTGAATCATCATCAGTTGATGAAAAAGAATGAAGTTTCATCATAAAACTTCTTGCTTCAAAACAGTCTTCTTGTCCCTAGTACTGAGTTTAATGCAGCCTTGGGATAAGGGGTCCTAGATTCGTACATTAACAATAATACACATCCAGAGATATCTAATAAGTGTACCCTGAATGTGCCGACTTCATTTTTAACAAAATCCAGTATTTGCCCAAAGTGACTAATGACATATGTGAAAGTTTTCACAATTACACAACATTTTGCTTCTCAGTAGAAGGTTGCAAAACATTCAACTACAGAACTTGAAGTTGTTTCCCCAATTTCTGTTTGCTACATCCCATTACATTCCCCTATTTTCTCAACTCTGCCATCCTTTCCTAAGAATTAAAAGTATTAAAGATGAGCAGTAAACAAATGCTACTCTAGATACTACCTTTCAGATTCTTGGCACTAACGGCACTACCTAATTTTTAACCATACATTTTCCAAACCAAAGATAAAAAAAATAAAAGATTTAACCAGCCATAACACTGGAGCTGTCAAAATTATGATTTCTAAAGGCCTGATCTTTTCAATATAGTACATAAATTACTGTACTACCTGCTAAATACTTAAAACTAGATATCAAAATGAAATACTATAACCACTAGAGGTTATCATTCCTTGTTAACATTCGAATGTGTAATATTTTACTTTAAACACATCATATTAAACAGAAAATCTATTAGAATTTCTTTTGTTTCTAGAATATTCATTTCCTATGTCCTTCATACATAAATAAAGCAATAGTAGTGAGGGCCTGAAAGATAAGGGAATATGTAAGGATCATTAATTTACAAGCAAGTGAAACCCTTGGAAATATCATCTGAATTTCTTACAACCTCATCCAACTTCACAAAGCAGCCAAAATTTACTTTATTTTGGTCATTTCAAGAAATAAAATAGCATTTTTTGTCTCATGTTTACATTAAGATACAGAAAATTGTTTTTCACTTCAAATCTACATCCATAAAATTCAATCCTCGAGGACTATAACACTTCTAGTAAACATTTTGTAAGTGTGGCTCCATATTCATCATAATTTTTTTGGTATCAAATGTTTTTTTTCTGCAATGCTAGTGTAGTGTTTAGAGAATATAATAAGTTATATGGCATGAAACAAAGTATCATATTCTATTAAACGATATCAAATAAGGGAACAATAATATATCATAAATATTGCAGACCAAGTTAACATGAAATGAACAGAACACATGAAAATCTCATCTAACCCCATAAAGATTAAGATTTATCTACATGTTCAGTTTTCTTGTCAAAATGTGTCTCATCAAAATTAGTATGATTAAAATGGAACAAAATATCAATAGATGACAGCAAGGAGATGTGAATATCTATTTTGTCATATCTGCTAACATATGAGGTATTTACATGTTCTGCTGACTTTTTTACAAAATGTATTACGTATTCTAACATAAGGGAAACTATTTTTCCTGTTATCATATCCCTCACTACAATTTAATTTTACAGTTTATTAAAATATATTAATCAAATTCATACTCTGCAGCTCTATAAAACATTGAAGAACAAAATCATTTCATATTCAAACCTAACCCCAATATGAAGCTACACTTTTACCCAGGCATTCTTCACCTTGGGGTGAAAGAAGAGACAGGTATATTTCGACCATATAATTAAAAGTTTCAGTGAATTTGGGATGCTAAGGTAACCTGGAAGAGGTTTATACAAATTCTTACGATTTCAACAAATTTCACTGAAGTAAACATTAATACTGTACTTTCATTAATCATGACCCACTTCATTATCGACCTATTTACTTTCTAAAACACTTACCTCAAATATGCTCCCCCGATCTCACTCTATTACCCACACAACCCACTAGTCTATAGAAAATTCTTCCAGATTCTACAGTTAATAAGGTGGCGTGTCAAACGTAAAATCAAAATACAGTGCCTTGACCTAGGAAAAAAAATTCTTCAGCTTAACTTTGAAGTACGACGGTACGATCTTTCCATCACATGGCCATTAACAGTACTTTAAAGGTAAGGTCAAGGCCAGGTCATCATAACTATGGCTCGTACCACTGTGCTATGAGGTTACTAAACGACCAATCACTAGGTAAGACCCACTGAACTCGCAACATAGTTGCTAGAGTAGTAAACAATTAATTATCACGGCCTCCTGGTTTCATGACCAGGTCAGGTGGCACCTGTGATCTAATGGCAGAATCCTGAGAGTGTGTAAACTTTTCATCTCATCACAGGTTAACAAGACAAGAGCCTGTGGCAGGTCTCCTTGTGGTGTTGTTAACGCTATGGAATACCGATCCCGTATAATAATAGATGCATGTCATCCTTTTGGATGTATATATATCATATATTCCTCTGTCCTATTATTTTCGTCTGCTAGGGTGCATACATATTAATAGAAAATTTCTAACTGTAAGTTACTAAGATTCAGAAACGAAAAAAAAAGTTGTTATATAATAGTAATGCCCTGCAATTGGCTCAAATGTTGGGTGCACTCCTACCTGGAACCCAGATTAATATTTCTTCCAATTTTCATAATTACTCCCTTACCAATCGCCATAAGCAACACACACAATATATATATATATATATATATATATATATATATATATATATATATATATATATATATATATATATATATATTCTTATATATAATTTGTCTCTAAGTGCCTTTGCACCCTTTTCTTGTCCTGGTGTTACATCCCCTTATTGAGAGCTCGCGCAGCAAAAAGGATGCACCACTTCCAGTAGCAGAGACATGCGGACTCCTTTCGAGTTAAAAGTCTTTTTTGGTGAGACTGTACTTTCATTGATATAGTCCCGCCAATTGTAATTTTACACTCGCCGAGGAACTCCATGTAGGCGGTGTCTGTTCACACCTATTTACATATATACTTTATTTTCCTGATCTCCGATCCTTTTTCTATGCTATTTCCGCTACTAATAGGAATATATCTAGGAAAATGTTGTCTGCTTCATCGTATCATGAACTAAACTTGGAAACATCTTTGACTGGTATTTTATTTTTTCTGCAATGTTTTCATTGGTAAACGTTAGATGTTCACATTGTTTAAGCTGTTATTTTCTTTATTGATAGCAAAATCATTAATTAGGACTGCATCCTAGCCTTTCTGTCCAAAATACAATAGAAAATAATGGGAAATATTTCCGTAGTTCGTCATAGAACAGTGGATGAATTATGAAGACACAGTAATATGATGAATACTATACAAAATTAAATGATTTTGAGACAAATTATTTCCCACTCATGAAACGCTGGACTATGTTGTAGAAGACAAGAACTGCATAAGAATAATGAGTGATGAACAAAATGAATAACTAATTCGCTATACAAATATCAGTTTCGAAATGCCAAGGTCAAGCGAAAGTAAGACATGAAAATTTTTAAGACACTCGTGACCAGCTTTTGTGACCCCCACAATTTTTCACCATCAGAATTTTCCAAAGAAAAAAAAATTCCCAAACTCATTCTATCTTGCCATTGGTCAATAATCCTTTGAGTTTCACGAATCAAAACGCTGCATTTATTCCTAGTATTAGGTCGATGATTTGATTGGTGAAGATGAGCATTTTCTAACCAATGAGAGCCAGAGTTGATGTAAATTGTGAAAACTGAGGTTTTGGGGAGACAGCTGAGGGGAATGACAGCTGAGAAGTGTTTACAAGTTGGGTATTGTGGTGATGGAGGCTGTGATCACTACAACACTAATGAAGATGTGAAGGTGAGTTGGCAACATATCTGCTACAGTGATGGAGAAGCTGTCACAGTTGCGTGTGATTTGTGACTTGGATTTTAATTTGATACTTGAGATATTATCCAGACTCAATGATTACACATATATATGGGAATGATTCATTGATGCGGGTAGTAGATACCATTGTTCATTTGCAAACAGTGACGGATATGGTTTTGTTGATATCACTGAAGCTCTTTGAGTAATAACTCTGTTCTCTTTTCGTCTGTTTCAAGTTCTACTCAACCTTGTTCGAGATTCTGAGTATAACATTAACCAAAAAGATAACCAATTTTTCGTCCTAGATATCCAATCCTTGAGATAGCAAGAAAACTAGAATGCAACCTCAGGTGATTTATTCCAGCAAGTTCTTTCCATATATCGAGGGCTCTAGTCATGAACAGTGCTTCTTTTGTTGTTTGTCTTGAATATATAACAAAGAAGACAAAGCGTTGCAGTAGAAAGGATCATGTTATCTATATTTGTAGTGTTTTCATAATTTTTGCTAACATTATTCTAAGAGCAATGTTTCAGTGCTGAAAATGATTTTTTTTTATATAGGAGAATAGCTCTTGTTTCATTACTATTACCCACCCACCCACACCCATATTATGATCTTAAATGAATCACACTGTGTGAAAGCTCTTTAAAGTACAGGTAAAAGTTGGGGTTAACCATTTGGTTATTATGTTGACATCTAGCACCGATCATATAGCATTTTGCTAACTGGAATCTTTCCTTCTATTTCAGTAATAATTGTTTAAAAGTACCATCTGCACCATTTGAATCCTGTGTTGTCAAGGTCAGGTGGGCTCTGGTAACACTGCCTCCACTTCTCTTGAAAAAAGCTTCCCCTACCTAATTTGGTTAATTTTCAATGCTGGAAGAGTCATTGTCCATTAAATCACTCTTCACATGGTCTGAAGACAGAGCATCAACATCAAGTAACTCAGGAACATTTGCCCAGTCCACATGAAAATAGCTAAAATCCACTCAGTTTCCTCCCAAGAAGTCTCAAGTGAATACATTGTCTCAGCATGGCTAGAGGCTGACTGACTGCTAGAAGAAACTCTCATGCTTTTCCAACTCAGTAACTACTCAGGTTTGATGAACAGCTTCTAATTAGATGTGTGAAACTCAGAGCATATATTCATGCATTGCGTAAATTTATGTTTGGATGAGTTAAGGAGTTAGGAGACAACTTTTGACCCATTGGATTATTTAGGCACTAGCAGTAAATATCCATATAGTAAAGGCAAATTTTCAACTACATTGTTGTAAGAAGTATATGTGCTGATGATTAAGTAGAACCTAGATTTTTAAATAAAATGATACACAACTCAGCCTGTTGAGACACTGGTGCTCACTCTTTAACTTTTGCTGCACTATGTCAGACATATGAGATACTCTATACTTTTTTTTTGAAGCTTTCTGAATTAGGTGTGGGTGTGGTATTTTTGTAAGTTTTTGTCGCACACAAATTATATATATAAATGTTTTTATTAGTTTTATCTGTTATCCTCTAAGAGTGACACAGCTTAAGCTTCCTAGACATGTCCACTGATTCTGACCAACACATGGAAAAAGCTTAGTCCTGTAGTTTCAACAAACAATGCATGAGATGGCACTTCAAGCATTAATGGCCATATATTCCATCTTGAAGCAGAGTTATCCAATTCAAGTACATATTGATTCTCATATGAAGTTGACTGCTCCCAGTCTGAAAGGTCCTCATATAAGGTTAACTGCCTTTTAAGGGTTAAAGTGGGGTAGGTTGCAGTTGTTAGGGAAGACTTGAGAAAGTGACAATCTCCAAAGCTTACCTGTGTAAGGGAAGCAGCACTGTATCCTGCCCCTGAATTGTCAGCTGCCAAACAGGAATCATGTGATGCTGTGGCTTGTTAAATATTGATTAATCTTATTAGTGTTTGAGGCATGGAAGCAGCCAGTTCTCTGGAACAGAAACTGAAGCAATGTATATGAAAGAGGGGAAGAAAACCAACATTACATTCTGGAGAAAGTCATGATTTGAAGTCAAGATTATTATTTACTACTCTTCACCACATTATTTGTAGTTTGAAAATTCAAGATCACAAGATATTGCACCCTGTGATAGAAATGACAAATCTCTTATATAGGGGGAAAGAATTTCGTAACCACTTATTGCTTCATTCTGCGACTTCAACCCAACAAAAGTGAGAAGGGCTTTTGGAGCTTAGAGATTGATAGGTAGACACATTAGTTAGTAGTAGTTAGAAGCAACATAAGTAGGAGCCTCTGAAAACACTGCACAAGAGTTGCCTTCTACTAGTGGCCTGTTAAGGGTGAGGCATTAAAGGCTAAGAAATGGCACTGGAGTTCAACATATATGGAGACTCTTTTGCCCTGGCCACCCTATTGTGGGAGTTCCCAAATGGAATGGGCATCAAGGATGTAGAAAGATTGATGAATAGAGAAAATGTAGGGTTAGATAAAGCCATCTAAGAAAAGCTGTATACCAAAACCAGACCTATGATGACTAACCTAACCCTGACTTTTCTAGACTTAGAATTTCCATGAGTGGTGTTCGGAAGTGATAACATGCCATGAGTGAATAGAGCGTGGTGTTACCATCCTGCCTGTGGACCATTTTCACATGGCATCTATCATTCCTTGATAATTGTAGTGTTATACCATATGTAGCACAAAATAACATTATAATGTACTATAAACAAAACAAAACAAAAATGTAAAGGTTTTAGATATACGTAGAAGTACACATTTAGTTACATTTATTGTTCTGGACAAAGCAAGGACTCAAGAAAGGGTTTTCCTTATATGACCTCTGTTGGACATGATCTTTCACAGTGGAAATTTGTTTTCATTTCTTATCAAGCTTCTACAACAGTTATAGATGCTACTCAGTAATTGCAGGAACATTGCTTCTGTAATGTTTCAAAAATAGTGCAGAAATAAAGTGGTACAAGTATAGTCATGCACCAAGGTTAGGTTTTAGGAGAGTTAATATTGTTTTATCCTTGACACTGCCAGGTAAGAATGTAGAGCTTGAAAAATTTGGTTTCTTCATCATTTTTGGATAGGTTATGGAGTTTCTTTTATTGCTGTTGAGAGTTGAATATTAAACATATGATACATACTCTTTTGTTTCAGATGAGTACTATGTTGAAATACAGACATTTGCAGGCATTGTAAGTATTTCAAAAAACTTCATTTGATATAGATACCTGACATTTCTTTTCTCTATGGTCAGAACCACACAATCTACAGTATATTTAGAAAGATTTTACCATCCTTACCCATTGTTATCCGTTTCATCTTGGTGTTGTTAGCTTGCTCATTCTGGAGCCACCTTTGGCCACTCAGAGACCACCACAGAGATGAGATCACCATTTTACACTTCCTTGGTCATTTCAACAGCTCAGAATTCTCCATTGTCTCGAGCCTGTTGTGGGTAGAGGCAAAAAACCTTGTTTCATCAAGAATCTCCCCAACTATCTGCCTTGCTATACTATGCATGGTTCATTTTTCATGTTTCTACTGTGAGGAGCCATCAAGAGTGTTTTGAAGGTGGCTCCACAGGAAGTGAAGGCTCTGCTCCTCTTCGACGATTCTCCAGCAGGGTGGACAGATTAAGACAGAGTTCCTGCCAACATCACTTTCCCAATCTAGCCAGTGGATCAGGAAATCTTACCTGTTTAGAGATTCTATAGGAAAAAGCTGGAATGAGCTGCCACTTCTGTGGTTGAGTGGATTGCAAAGGATAAGGAAGCACAGCTCTTTTTTGCTGGAAACACTGAGGGATAGAAGGTCCTAACCTTGGATTTTCGAGGGAATACCCTAGAGAATCTTTCATTTTGCAGAGCATTGTCTCGACTAGAAATTTTATTTTCAGCTTTGAAACCATGTATTTTGTAATTTGATAAGTCATTTCTATGCAGTGAAAGGGATTACTTTGCTATCATATTGTCAGGTTTCACACCCCTGTTTTATCTGATAATTTTGTTAATGAATGTTTTGATAGTATGTATAAGTTTTTGTAGTTTATTCCAGTTTGATACTGTATGTAGATATGAGTTTTACCTTGTTCATGAACACCTTTGTTGTTCAGACTTACAGTTACTATGTGTGCTGTATTATATTTTACACTTCACATATCTGTGTATTATGATACAGAACCACTTCCATTATCTATACTGCAAAGACTTCATTATTACCCTTTATATTATTGAGTATTTAGCTGTGTGCAGTGTCTACATTTTGCGGAGCTATTTACATGATATATAGAGAGTATGAAACTGTTCTGCATAAATGAATCAGTTAGATTAAGATTATTATATCTAAGATTAGAATGATTTTACTGTTGCTTTTTTTTCATGTGCTATGTTTTATTTTGGCTTTATATAAAGTAAATGAAAAAAACAACTTTAGTTCATGTATATGGATAAGATTGGCAGAATCTTAGTGTGGGGGCATATGCTGCATCTGCAGCTGATGACCGTCTACTAAGGATTTGAAAACTGAAGAGTGCATAAACTCAGCAAGCTTAAGTTTTGTTATCTATGTTACTTTCAAGGATGGGAAGTAAAGCAAGATCAGGATTAGTTTTAAAGATGAAGTTGTCGCTAGATTTTGGGCTTTATTTAGTTTGATGGGTGTTGGGCTGTGCTTAGTTAAGAAGTCCTGATTGTATCTGATGATTGGTCTAGGTTCTACCAAGTTAACTTTTACTGGGTTAAATACATAAATAGAAAAGAAGAGTGGGTTGAAGGAATTAGAAGATGTGAAAATGGATAACAATTGTTGTCTTTGTGAAGTTATTTTGTGTATTGACTTGTGCATTGGCTTGAGGAGGGAAATAATCATTAAGAGCAAGGGAAGCTGAAAAAGAACTATCAGCTTATGGTCATACATGCATTTTTTTATTAGGTTTGTAAAGAAGTGCATTCTTCATTTTGAATAATGCACAAAACTCATCAGTTCCTTTTGATAATATCAATTTCTTTTTTGTGTCTTTGATATTGTAGATACGTTGAGTAATGCAAGTCAGGGATGAAGGAGAACTTTGTTCAAAATGTCATTAATCCGTATTAGGGGCCGCACCATTCTCACCCCAATTGTAAGTACAATACTCTGGTAGGTATGATGATCTCTGCTTTTCTGTATTCTAGGTTAAGTATGACCCTCAGTTATCCAGTTATGGTTTAAGATTTCACGAGAAAATATGTACATATATCTATGTATATTTTTATATTTTTTTTATTTTTTTTTTTCGCTGTCTCCCACGTTTGCGAGGTAGCGCAAGGAAACAGACGAAAGAAATGGCCCAACCCACCCCCATACACATGTATATACATACACGTCCACACACGCAAATATACATACCTACACAGCTTTCCATGGTTTACCCCAGACGCTTCACATGCCCTGATTCAATCCACTGACAGCACGTCAACCCCAGTATACCACATCGATCCAATTCACTCTATTCCTTGCCCGCCTTTCAGCCTCCTGCATGTTCAGGCCCTGATCACTCAAAATCTTTTTCACTCCATCTTCCACCTCCAATTTGGTCTCCCACTTCTCGTTCCCTCCACCTCCGACACATTTCAAAACACCCTCTTCTGCTCTCTCAACCACGCTCTTTTTATTTCCACACATCTCTCTTACCCTTACGTTACTTACTCGATCAAACCACCTCACACCACACATTGTCCTCAAACATCTCATTTCCAGCACATCCACCCTCCTGCGCACAACTCTATCCATAGCCCACGCCTCGCAACCATACAACATTGTTGGAACCACTATTCCTTCAAACATACCCATTTTTGCTTTCCGAGATAATGTTTTCGACTTCCACACATTCTTCAAGGCTCCCAGAATTTTCGCCCCCTCCCCCACCCTATGATTCACTTCCGCTTCCATGGTTCCATTGGCTGCCAGATCCACTCCCAGATATCTAAAACACTTTACTTCCTCCAGTTTTTCTCCATTCAAACTCACCTCCCAATTGACTTGACCCTCAACCCTACTGTACCTAATAACCTTGCTCTTATTTACATTTACTCTTAACTTTCTTCTTTCACACACTTTACCAAACTGAGTCACCAGCTTCTGCAGTTTCTCACATGAATCAGCCACCAGCGCTGTATCATCAGCGAACAACAACTGACTCACTTCCCAAGGTCTCTCATCCACAACAGACTTCATTCTTGCCCCTCTTTCCAAAACTCTTGCATTCACCTCCCTAACAACCCCATCCATAAACAAATTAAACAACCATGGAGACATCACACACACCTGCCGCAAACCTACATTCACTGAGAACCAATCACTTTCCTCTCTTCCTACACGTACACATGCCTTACATTCTCGATAAAAACTTTTCACTGCTTCCAACAACTTGCCACCCACACCATATATTCTTAATACCTTCCACAGAGCATCTCTATCAACTCTATCATATGCCTTCTCCAGATCCATAAATGCTACATACAAATCCATTTGCTTTTCTAAGTATTTTTCACATACATTCTTCAAAGCAAACACCTGATCCACACATCCTCTACCACTTCTGAAACCACACTGCTCTTCCCCAATCTGATGCTATGTACATGCCTTCACCCTCTCAATCAATACCCTCCCATATAATTTACCAGGAATACTCAACAAACTTATACCTCTGTAATTTGAGCACTCACTCTTATCCCCTTTGTCTTTGTACAATGGCACTATGCACGCATTCCGCCAATCCTCAGGCACCTCACCATGAGTCATACATACATTAAATAACCTTACCAACCAGTCAACAATACAGTCACCCCCTTTTTTAATAAATTCCACTGCAATACCATCCAAACCTGCTGCCTTGCCGGCTTTCATCTTCCACAAAGCTTTTACTACCTCTTCTCTGTTTACCAAATCATTTTCCCCAACCCTCTCACTTTGCACACCACCTCGACCAAGACACCCTATATCTGCCACTCTATCATCAAACACATTCAACAAACCTTCAAAATACTCACTCCATCTTCTCACATCACCACTACTTGTTACCACCTCTCCATTAGCGCCCTTCACTGAAGTTCCCATTTGCTCCCTTGTCTTACGCACTTTATTTACCTCCTTCCAGAACATCTTTTTATTCTCCCTAAAATTTAATGATACTCTCTCACCCCAACTCTCATTTGCCCTCTTTTTCACCACTTGCACCTTTCTCTTGACCTGTCTCTTTCTTTTATACATCTCCCACTCAATTTCATTTTTTCCCTGCAAAAATCGTCCAAATGCCTCTCTCTTCTCTTTCACTAATAATCTTACTTCTTCATCCCACCACTCACTACCCTTTCTAATCAACCCACCTCCCACTCTTCTCATGCCACAAGCATCTTTTGCTCAATCCATCACTGATTCCCATATTACATCCCATTCCTCCCCCACTCCCCTTACTTCTATTGTTCTCACCTTTTTCCATTCTGTACTCAGTCTCTCCTTGTACTTCCTCACATAAGTCTCCTTCCCAAGCTCACTTACTCTCACCACCCTCTTCACCCCAACATTCACTCTTCTTTTCTGAAAACCCATACAAATCTTCACCTTAGCCTCCACAAGATAATTATCAGACATCCCTCCAGTTGCACCTCTCAGCACATTTACATCCAAAAGTCTCTCTTTCGCGCGCCTATCAATTAACACGTAATCCAATAACGCTCTCTGGCCATCTCTCCTACTTACATACATATACTTATGTATATCTCGCTTTTTAAACCAGGTATTCCCAATCACCAGTCCTTTTTCAGCACATAAATCTACAAGCTCTTCACCATTTCCATAATTTATAATTTTTATAATCCAAGTTATCTTTCATTGGTTGTAATGTGAGTAGGGAAAGTATGTGCAGGAAGGCAAATACCATAATGGAAGTACTGTAACAGTAATGTAATTGAATATTGCTCTGGTAGGTAAGGTTTCTTAGTTTACCAAAGGCAGAGAGGTTAGAAATGGAGTAAAGGGGGAAAATACATTTAATCCAAAGAATGGAGATAAAACAGACAGGTGAAAGGAAGGATATATTGGTGACTTCATCTGATATCAGAAGCTGAACTAGACAGACAGGTGGAGAAAGGTTTTGAAGGTGATTTAGTAGGCATTTTATGATACAGAAAAGAACAAGTTGATATTGTGAAGGAGTACATAGCACAGTATTCCAGACAGAGGATGAGTTACACATACAAAGGACAGACAGAGGATTAGGTACGCATACAAAGGACAGACAGAGGATGAGGTACACATACAAAGACTCACAGGATGGAGGATGGATATCTTGTTCATTATATTGAACTGAAGGAGGGTTCATAGGAGTATATTGAAAAAAAATAACAGAAGGCCTGTTGCCCGTGACAAAGTTATGTGCCTATATTCTAATTTATTTTTTTTTATTATTATTATACTTTGTCGCTGTCTCCCGCGTTTGCGAGGTAGCGCAAGGAAACAGATGAAAGAAATGGCCCCCCCCCCCATACACATGTATATACATACGTCCACACACGCAAATATACATACCTACACAGCTTTCCATGGTTTACCCCAGACGCTTCACATGCCCTGCTTCAATCCACTGACAGCACGTCAACTCCGGTATACCACATCGCTCCAGTTCACTCTATTCCTTGCCCTCCTTTCACCCTCCTGCATGTTCAGGCCCCGATCACACAAAATCTTTTTCACTCCATTTTTCCACCTCCAATTTGGTCTCCCTCTTCTCCTTGTTCCCTCCACCTCCGACACATATATCCTCTTGGTCAATCTTTCCTCACTCATCCTCTCCATGTGCCCAAACCACTTCAAAACACCCTCTTCTGCTCTCTCAACCACGATCTTTTTATTTCCACACATCTCTCTTACCCTTACGTTACTCACTCGATCAAACCACCTCACACCACACATTGTCCTCAAACATCTCATTTCCAGCACATCCATCCTCCTGCGCACAACTCTATCCATAGCCCACGCCTCGCAACCATACAACATTGTTGGAACCACTATTCTTTCAAACATACCCATTTTTGCTTTCCGAGATAATGTTCTCGACTTCCACACATTCTTCAAGGCCCCCAGGATTTTCGCCCCCTCCCCCACCCTATGATCCACTTCCGCTTCCATGGTTCCATCCGCTGCCAGATCCACTCCCAGATATCTAAAACACTTCACTTCCTCCAGTTTTTCTCCATTCAAACTCACCTCCCAATTGACTTGACCCTCAACCCTACTGTACCTAATAACCTTGCTCTTATTCACATTTACTCTTAACTTTCTTCTTCCACACACTTTTCCAAACTCAGTCACCAGCTTCTGCAGTTTCTCACATGAATCAGCCACCAGCGCTGTATCATCAGCGAACAACAACTGACTCACTTCCCAAGCTCTCTCATCCCCAACAGACTTCATACTTGCCCCTCTTTCCAAAACTCTTGCATTTACCTCCCTAACAACCCCATCCATAAACAAATTAAACAACCATGGAGACATCACACACCCCTGCCGCAAACCTACATTCACTGAGAACCAATCACTTTCCTCTCTTCCTACACGTACACATGCCTTACATCCTCGATAAAAACTTTTCACTGCTTCTAACAACTTTCCTCCCACACCATATATTCTTAATACCTTCCACAGAGTATCTCTATCAACTCTATCATATGCCATCTCCAGATCCATAAATGCTACATACAAATCCATTTGCTTTTCTAAGTATTTCTCACATACATTCTTCAAAGCAAACACCTGATCCACACATCCTCTACCACTTCTGAAACCACACTGCTCTTCCCCAATCTGATGCTCTGTACATGCCTTCACCCTCTCAATCAATACCCTCCCATATAATTTACCAGGAATACTCAACAAACTTATACCTCTGTAATTTGAGCACTCACTCTTATCCCCTTTGCCTTTGTACAATGGCACTATGCACGCATTCCGCCAATCCTCAGGCACCTCACCATGAGTCATACATACATTAAATAACCTTACCAACCAGTCAACAATACAGTCACCCCCTTTTTTAATAAATTCCACTGCAATACCATCCAAACCTGCTGCCTTGCCGGCTTTCATCTTCCGCAAAGCTTTCACTACCTCTTCTCTGTTTACCAAATCATTTTCCCTAACCCTCTCACTTTGCACACCACCTCGACCAAAACACCCTATATCTGCCACTCTATCATCAAACACATTCAACGAACCTTCAAAATACTCACTCCATCTCCTTCTCACATCACCACTGCTTGTTATCACCTCCCCACTTGCGCCCTTCACCGAAGTTCCCATTTGCTCCCTTGTCTTACGCACTTTATTTACCTCCTTCCAGAACATCTTTTTATTCTCCCTAAAATTTAATGATACTCTCTCACCCCAACTCTCATTTGCCCTTTTTTTCACCTCTTGCACCTTTCTCTTGACCTCCTGTCTCTTTCTTTTATACATCTCCCACTCAATTGCATTTTTTCCCTGCAAAAATCGTCCAAATGCCTCTCTCTTCTCTTTCACTAATACTCTTACTTCTTCATCCCACCACTCACTACCCTTTCTAATCAACCCACCTCCCACTCTTCTCATGCCACAAGCATCTTTTGCGCAATCCATCACTGATTCCCTAAATACATCCCATTCCTCCCCCACTCCCCTTACTTCCATTGTTCTCACCTTTTTCCATTCTGTACTCAGTCTCTCCTGGTACTTCCTCACACAGGTCTCCTTCTCAAGCTCACTTACTCTCACCACCCTCTTCACCCCAACATTCACTCTTCTTTTCTGAAAACCCATACAAATCTTCACCTTAGCCTCCACAAGATAATGATCAGACATCCTTCCAGTTGCACCTCTCAGCACATTAACATCCAAAAGTCTCTCTTTCGCACGCCTGTCAATTAACACGTAATCCAATAACACTCTCTGGCCATCTCTCCTACTTACATAAGTATACTTATGTATATCTCGCTTTTTAAACCAGGTATTCCCAATCATCAGTCCTTTTTCAGCACATAAATCTACAAGCTCTTCACCATTTCCATTTACAACACTGAACACCCCATGTATACCAATTATTCCCTCAACTGCCACATTACTCACCTTTGCATTCAAATCACCCATCACTATGACCTGTCTCGTGCATCAAAACCACTAACACACTCATTCAGCTGCTCCCAAAACACTTGCCTTTCTTGATCTTTCTTCTCATGCCCAGGTGCATATGCACCAATAATCACCCACCTCTCTCCATCAACTTTCAGTTTTACCCATGTTAATCGAGAATTTACTTTCTTACACTCTATCACATACTCCCACAAATATCTATTGCATGTAAATGATGTTAGGATAGAAGAGCAAGAAGAGTCTTTGCCCACACTCCCCTCTCTGTGGCATAAAGAGTTAGCAGGGAAATGTATGTAAAAATTGCCATATATTGTTAAAGTAAGATTAGTGTGAAATTTTATAGGAAAGAATGAAAAGGAATACCCAATGGCTTCTACTTTTACTGTTTTATGTTGGCCTAGTTATTAGCAATAACAGAAGTAACAGAAAATGTGGTAGTATATATATAATTTTGTCAGAGATTTTTCATTCAATGAATATGTGAACTGATGAAAAATTTACCCTACCATTTATTGAAGATAATATTGATATTAACAGTTCTGCTTGGAAAGAGACTTTTTTGGTTGGTTGTCAGCATTACAATAGTCTACATCTTTTTGACCAAAGTATCATGTCAGTTGTTCTAATAACTTTACAGCCTTGTATTTCAAAAAGGTTTCATGATTTACATTGTCAAATTAATTTAGAATCCTGAAAACTTATATCAAGCACCCATGCAGTCCGTCCTTCCTAAAGGAAAAGGGATTCGATATTCTTAGCTTCTGTTGATAAGATAGGTTTCTTCAAGGTGGGATTTGTGCTCATTTATAGCTCTACTTTCAGTTTTTGCTGCATTTGCAAATTTTGAGATCTTATAATTGAAGCCCATTTCTAGTTTGTAGATCATGAAATAACCCTGTTGCACCTAACTTGTATCATTCATCTTGTCAAAGGCTTTACTAATTAAAACTTTGTGTTGCTTTATGTTGTAGAGGCAACCACTGATCTGTGTGTTTGTTTTCTATGGCATGTGAGTTTTATGATAAATGTCTTGTGTGGTACTTCATTAAATGGTTGTTGAAAATATGATTAACTGTATATCAGAGGTTAATTTTGAATCCCATTTGTTTGATATCTCTGAAGATTTCTGATGAATTTGTAAAATTATCTTTTGTTGTGGAGACCTTGCTGATAATCCATTATATTATGATGTACCAGAAAATTTTAGACTTTGTCTTATATATGTTATTTTTTTGTTGCTCTGCCAAAAACCAGAATGAGGCTCATGAACAGTAATTTAAGGCAGATATTAAATCTCCTTTCTTATTTTTTTTTTTTTTTTTTTGCTTTGTCGCTGTCTCCCGCGTTTGCGAGGTAGCGCAAGGAAACAGACGAAAGAAATGGCCCAACCCACCCCCATACACATGTATATACATACGTCCACACACGCAAATATACATACCTACACAGCTTTCCATGGTTTACCCCAGACGCTTCACATGCCTTGATTCAATCCACTGACAGCACGTCAACCCCGGTATACCACATCGCTCCAACTCACTCTATTCCTTGCCCTCCTTTCACCCTCCTGCATGTTCAGGCCCCGATCACACAAAATCTTTTTCACTCCATCTTTCCACCTCCAATTTGGTCTCCCTCTTCTCCTCGTTCCCTCCACCTCCGACACATATATCCTCTTGGTCAATCTTTCCTCACTCATTCTCTCCATGTGACCAAACCATTTCAAAACACCCTCTTCTGCTCTCTCAACCACGCTCTTTTTATTTCCACACATCTCTCTTACCCTTACGTTACTTACTCGATCAAACCACCTCACACCACACATTGTCCTCAAACATCTCATTTCCAGCACATCCATCCTCCTGCGCACAACTCTATCCATAGTCCACGCCTCGCAACCATACAACATTGTTGGAACCACTATTCCTTCAAACATACCCATTTTTGCTTTCCGAGATAATGTTCTCGACTTCCACACATTTTTCAAGGCTCCCAGAATTTTCGCCCCCTCCCCCACCCTATGATCCACTTCCGCTTCCATGTTTCCATCCGCTGCCAGATCCACTCCCAGATATCTAAAACACTTCACTTCCTCCAGTTTTTCTCCATTCAAACTCACCTCCCAATTGACTTGACCCTCAACCCTACTGTACCTAATAACCTTGCTCTTATTCACATTTACTCTTAACTTTCTTCTTTCATACACTTTACCAAACTGAGTCACCAGCTTCTGCAGTTTCTCACATGAATCAGCCACCAGCGCTGTATCATCAGCGAACAACAACTGACTCACTTCCCAAGCTCTCTCATCCCCAACAGACTTCATCCTTGCCCCTCTTTCCAAAACTCTTGCATTCACCTCCCTAACAACCCCATCCATAAACAAATTAAACAACCATGGAGACATCACACACCCCTGCCGCAAACCTACATTCACTGAGAATCAATCACTTTCCTCTCTTCCTACACGAACACATGCCTTACATCCTCGATAAAAACTTTTCACTGCTTCTAACAACTTGCCTCCCACACCATATATTCTTAATACCTTCCACAGAGCATCTCTATCAACTCTATCATATGCCTTCTCCAGATCCATAAATGCTACATACAAATCCATTTGCTTTTCTAAGTATTTCTCACATACATTCTTCAAAGCAAACACCTGATCCACACATCCTCTACCACTTCTGAAACCACACTGCTCTTCCCCAATCTGATGCTCTGTACATGCCTTCACCCTCTCAATCAATACCCTCCCATATAATTTACCAGGAATACTCAACAAACTTATACCTCTGTAATTTGAGCACTCACTCTTATCCCCTTTGCCTTTGTACAATGGCACTATGCACGCATTCCGCCAATCCTCAGGCACCTCACCATGAGTCATACATACATTAAATAACCTTACCAACCAGTCAACAATACAGTCACCCCCTTTTTTAATAAATTCCACTGCAATACCATCCAAACCTGCTGCCTTGCCGGCTTTCATCTTCCGCAAAGCTTTTACTACCTCTTCTCTGTTTACCAAATCATTTTCCCTAACCCTCGCACTTTGCACACCACCTCGACCAAAACACCCTATATCTGCCACTCTATCATCAAACACATTCAACAAACCTTCAAAATACTCACTCCATCTCCTTCTCACATCACCACTACTTGTTATCACCTCCCCATTTGCGCCCTTCACTGAAGTTCCCATTTGCTCCCTTGTCTTACGCACTTTATTTACCTCCTTCCAGAACATCTTTTTATTCTCCCTAAAATTTAATGATACTCTCTCACCCCAACTCTCATTTGCCCTTTTTTTCACCTCTTGCACCTTTCTCTTGACCTCCTGTCTCTATCTTTTATACTTCTCCCACTCAATTTCATTTTTTCCCTGCAAAAATCGTCCAAATGCCTCTCTCTTCTCTTTCACTGATACTCTTACTTCTTCATCCCACCACTCACTACCCTTTCTAATCAACCCACCTCCCACTCTTCTCATGCCACAAGCATCTTTTGCGCAATCCATCACTGATTCCCTAAATACATCCCATTCCTCCCCCACTCCCCTTACTTCCATTGTTCTCACCTTTTTCCATTCTGTACTCAGTCTCTCCTGGTTCTTCCTCACACAAGTCTCCTTCCCAAGCTCACTTACTTTCACCACCCTCTTCACCCCAACATTCACCCTTTTTTTCTGGAAACCCATACAAATCTTCACCTTAGCCTCCACAAGATAATGATCAGACATCCCTCCAGTTGCACCTCTCAGCACATTAACATCCAAAAGTGTCTCTTTCACGCGCCTGTCAATTAACACGTAATCCAATAACGCTCTCTGGCCATCTCTCCTACTTACATAAGTATACTTAAGTATATCTCGCTTTTTAAACCAGGTATTCCCAATCATCAGTCCTTTTTCAGCACATAAATCTACAAGCTCTTCACCATTTCCATTTACAACACTGAACACCCCATGTATACCAATTATTCCCTCAACTGCCACATTACTCACCTTTGCATTCAAATCACCCAACACTATAACCCGGTCTCGTGCATCAAAACCACTAACACACTCATTCAGCTGCTCCCAAAACACTTGCCTCACATGATCTTTCTTCTCATGCCCAGGTGCATATGCACCAATAATCACCCATCTCTCTCCATCAACTTTCAGTTTTACCCATGTTAATCGAGAATTTACTTTCTTACACTCTATCACATACTCCCACAAATATCTATTGCATGTAAATGATGTTAGGATAGAAGAGCAAGAAGAGTCTTTGCCCACACTCCCCTCTCTGTGGCATAAAGAGTTAGCAGGGAAATGTATGTAAAAATTGCCATATATTGTTAAAGTAAGATTAGTGTGAAATTTTATAGGAAAGAATGAAAAGGAATACCCAATGGCTTCTACTTTTACTGTTTTATGTTGGCCTAGTTATTAGCAATAACAGAAGTAACAGAAAATGTGGTAGTATATATATAATTTTGTCAGAGATTTTTCATTCAATGAATATGTGAACTGATGAAAAATTTACCCTACCATTTATTGAAGATAATATTGATATTAACAGTTCTGCTTGGAAAGAGACTTTTTTGGTTGGTTGTCAGCATTACAATAGTCTACATCTTTTTGACCAAAGTATCATGTCAGTTGTTCTAATAACTTTACAGCCTTGTATTTCAAAAAGGTTTCATGATTTACATTGTCAAATTAATTTAGAATCCTGAAAACTTATATCAAGCACCCATGCAGTCCGTCCTTCCTAAAGGAAAAGGGATTCGATATTCTTAGCTTCTGTTGATAAGATAGGTTTCTTCAAGGTGGGATTTGTGCTCATTTATAGCTCTACTTTCAGTTTTTGCTGCATTTGCAAATTTTGAGATCTTATAATTGAAGCCCATTTCTAGTTTGTAGATCATGAAATAACCCTGTTGCACCTAACTTGTATCATTCATCTTGTCAAAGGCTTTACTAATTAAAACTTTGTGTTGCTTTATGTTGTAGAGGCAACCACTGATCTGTGTGTTTGTTTTCTATGGCATGTGAGTTTTATGATAAATGTCTTGTGTGGTACTTCATTAAATGGTTGTTGAAAATATGATTAACTGTATATCAGAGGTTAATTTTGAATCCCATTTGTTTGATATCTCTGAAGATTTCTGATGAATTTGTAAAATTATCTTTTGTTGTGGAGACCTTGCTGATAATCCATTATATTATGATGTACCAGAAAATTTTAGACTTTGTCTTATATATGTTATTTTTTTGTTGCTCTGCCAAAAACCAGAATGAGGCTCATGAACAGTAATTTAAGGCAGATATTAAATCTCCTTTCTTATTTTTTTTTTTTTTTTTTTGCTTTGTCGCTGTCTCCCGCGTTTGCGAGGTAGCGCAAGGAAACAGACGAAAGAAATGGCCCAACCCACCCCCATACACATGTATATACATACGTCCACACACGCAAATATACATACCTACACAGCTTTCCATGGTTTACCCCAGACGCTTCACATGCCTTGATTCAATCCACTGACAGCACGTCAACCCCGGTATACCACATCGCTCCAACTCACTCTATTCCTTGCCCTCCTTTCACCCTCCTGCATGTTCAGGCCCCGATCACACAAAATCTTTTTCACTCCATCTTTCCACCTCCAATTTGGTCTCCCTCTTCTCCTCGTTCCCTCCACCTCCGACACATATATCCTCTTGGTCAATCTTTCCTCACTCATTCTCTCCATGTGACCAAACCATTTCAAAACACCCTCTTCTGCTCTCTCAACCACGCTCTTTTTATTTCCACACATCTCTCTTACCCTTACGTTACTTACTCGATCAAACCACCTCACACCACACATTGTCCTCAAACATCTCATTTCCAGCACATCCATCCTCCTGCGCACAACTCTATCCATAGTCCACGCCTCGCAACCATACAACATTGTTGGAACCACTATTCCTTCAAACATACCCATTTTTGCTTTCCGAGATAATGTTCTCGACTTCCACACATTTTTCAAGGCTCCCAGAATTTTCGCCCCCTCCCCCACCCTATGATCCACTTCCGCTTCCATGTTTCCATCCGCTGCCAGATCCACTCCCAGATATCTAAAACACTTCACTTCCTCCAGTTTTTCTCCATTCAAACTCACCTCCCAATTGACTTGACCCTCAACCCTACTGTACCTAATAACCTTGCTCTTATTCACATTTACTCTTAACTTTCTTCTTTCATACACTTTACCAAACTGAGTCACCAGCTTCTGCAGTTTCTCACATGAATCAGCCACCAGCGCTGTATCATCAGCGAACAACAACTGACTCACTTCCCAAGCTCTCTCATCCCCAACAGACTTCATCCTTGCCCCTCTTTCCAAAACTCTTGCATTCACCTCCCTAACAACCCCATCCATAAACAAATTAAACAACCATGGAGACATCACACACCCCTGCCGCAAACCTACATTCACTGAGAATCAATCACTTTCCTCTCTTCCTACACGAACACATGCCTTACATCCTCGATAAAAACTTTTCACTGCTTCTAACAACTTGCCTCCCACACCATATATTCTTAATACCTTCCACAGAGCATCTCTATCAACTCTATCATATGCCTTCTCCAGATCCATAAATGCTACATACAAATCCATTTGCTTTTCTAAGTATTTCTCACATACATTCTTCAAAGCAAACACCTGATCCACACATCCTCTACCACTTCTGAAACCACACTGCTCTTCCCCAATCTGATGCTCTGTACATGCCTTCACCCTCTCAATCAATACCCTCCCATATAATTTACCAGGAATACTCAACAAACTTATACCTCTGTAATTTGAGCACTCACTCTTATCCCCTTTGCCTTTGTACAATGGCACTATGCACGCATTCCGCCAATCCTCAGGCACCTCACCATGAGTCATACATACATTAAATAACCTTACCAACCAGTCAACAATACAGTCACCCCCTTTTTTAATAAATTCCACTGCAATACCATCCAAACCTGCTGCCTTGCCGGCTTTCATCTTCCGCAAAGCTTTTACTACCTCTTCTCTGTTTACCAAATCATTTTCCCTAACCCTCGCACTTTGCACACCACCTCGACCAAAACACCCTATATCTGCCACTCTATCATCAAACACATTCAACAAACCTTCAAAATACTCACTCCATCTCCTTCTCACATCACCACTACTTGTTATCACCTCCCCATTTGCGCCCTTCACTGAAGTTCCCATTTGCTCCCTTGTCTTACGCACTTTATTTACCTCCTTCCAGAACATCTTTTTATTCTCCCTAAAATTTAATGATACTCTCTCACCCCAACTCTCATTTGCCCTTTTTTTCACCTCTTGCACCTTTCTCTTGACCTCCTGTCTCTATCTTTTATACTTCTCCCACTCAATTTCATTTTTTCCCTGCAAAAATCGTCCAAATGCCTCTCTCTTCTCTTTCACTGATACTCTTACTTCTTCATCCCACCACTCACTACCCTTTCTAATCAACCCACCTCCCACTCTTCTCATGCCACAAGCATCTTTTGCGCAATCCATCACTGATTCCCTAAATACATCCCATTCCTCCCCCACTCCCCTTACTTCCATTGTTCTCACCTTTTTCCATTCTGTACTCAGTCTCTCCTGGTTCTTCCTCACACAAGTCTCCTTCCCAAGCTCACTTACTTTCACCACCCTCTTCACCCCAACATTCACCCTTTTTTTCTGGAAACCCATACAAATCTTCACCTTAGCCTCCACAAGATAATGATCAGACATCCCTCCAGTTGCACCTCTCAGCACATTAACATCCAAAAGTGTCTCTTTCACGCGCCTGTCATTTAACACGTAATCCAATAACGCTCTCTGGCCATCTCTCCTACTTACATAAGTATACTTAAGTATATCTCGCTTTTTAAACCAGGTATTCCCAATCATCAGTCCTTTTTCAGCACATAAATCTACAAGCTCTTCACCATTTCCATTTACAACACTGAACACCCCATGTATACCAATTATTCCCTCAACTGCCACATTACTCACCTTTGCATTCAAATCACCCAACACTATAACCCGGTCTCGTGCATCAAAACCACTAACACACTCATTCAGCTGCTCCCAAAACACTTGCCTCACATGATCTTTCTTCTCATGCCCAGGTGCATATGCACCAATAATCACCCATCTCTCTCCATCAACTTTCAGTTTTACCCATACTCCTTTCTTATATATAAGGTTATTTCCCAACTTTCTGTCTTTTATGATTGTTAGATATTGTGGCTTCATTAGATGTAAGTTGCCAACTGACTTCATTTAAAACTCTCTAGCCTAAGTTATCAGGGCCATATGATATGTTTGGATTGTTCTGGCCTAAGTATTATAGCTCTTAATATCTGTCAAGTTCCATATTTTTGTAATTTAGTCTTAGAAATTATTTCGGTGGTTGAAGTATGCATATGTGTATAAACACAGACTTGAAGCAGAAAAATAGGATTTACGGGTATTCTTATAATTTATATGATCTAGAATGATGAGAAAGAATGACAAGGTGAAGGAAAATCTTGTGTATTTAACTAGACCGAATGAAATGGATATAATGACAGACTAGTTATAGATATCTTGCTCGCTTCACCAAAAAAAGGATGAAACTAGACGGTTGTGGAAGTCATTGTTGATGAGAAGTATATTAAACAGGATGATAAGATGGAAATTGGACTAAGAATGAGAGAAGGAACATTATATCATACTGAATTATAAGAAAAACAGAAAGGCTGAGTATGGGAAACTTAATTCTATAGAAAGTATGATGAAAAACGGATGTGGACAGACAGACAAATGGAGATGTTGAGGAGGTTTGTTTTGTTCACTTTACAAGTAATACAATGATGACATAAAGAGACAGATAGGATGGAGAAGGGGTTTCTTATTCAGTGCATCAGACATAAAATGACTGGATAGATAGATGGGTTGGATTGATACTTTGTTCATTTCATCAAAGAGATATATAGGATGGAGGTGAAGTTGATGTGCCTGAGAAAGGCAGAGTATAGGTGAAGTATCCAATTAACTTTGTGATGGGATATTGAGACAAAAAAGAGTAAAAGGATAGAGAATTGTTTTCACTAGTTAACTTTGTGATGGGATAGTGAGACAAAAAAAGAGTAAAAGGATAGAGAATTGTTGTGATGGGATAGTGAGACAAAAAAAAAAGAGTAAAAGGATAGAGAATTGTTTTCACTAGTTAACTTTATGATGGGATAGTGAAACAAAAAAGAGTAAAGGGATAGAGATTTGTTTTCACTGTACCCATATTAGAATGAGACAGACATGTAGACAAACAGACATGGTAATAGAGTTTTTCCTCCATTTTTTAAAATACAGGATAATGACAAAGACAAGTGATTAGGCAGGAAGATAAATACATTTGAAAAGGAAGGATATAGGGGATGTTCAGTCTTGCCTGTCATAGGAGGGTCATACAAACAAACATAATGACAAACTAAGCTATGCAGATAAGAAATACAGTGAAGGAAGGGTAACAAATTTGTTCATCATATGCTGGACAGAGAGAGAGAGATAGTAGGAATATCATGTTTAAGTCAGAGATAAGAGAAAGAAAGAGGTAGACATTAATATAGTGAAATCTTACAGTTGAGTGAGGAGGAACGCGTTGAAGTTCGGGCACTACGTGAACGGGCAATACAGTTCCAGAATGAGCGGCAAGAGCTCCAGCGTCAGCAACATGTGCAGTGCCGAGTCTATCACCATCAGAGAGAAAACCAGCATAAAACTTGGGTGAGTCTGTTGTAGTTGTTTTGTTGCTAGACATGAATGATAATGTATGGCAGAATAAGATGATGACTAAAGTGAGAGTGATGATAAACTAAATGGTGTTTTTGGAAGACTAATTATACCAACAAATAAAGAAAAGAATTGAAGGTAAGGTTTTCATAGTAGTTAAGCATAGATTTATGATGTGTCAAATGGAAATTGTTGCACTAAAAGGGGTTCAGTGAAGAATTTTTTTTTAATGGAGCACTTGTATTCTGCTAAGTGGATATTTAGGTACATAGGTGAATGAAAAGTACATAATGACTGTCTTCTGGAATGACAAAATGTCTGTACCTTGTCTACCTTTGTTAGGAAACAACATTCCTAGCCCATATTCGTACACTGTGAGGGATTAAATGATGAAACATTTGATTAATGTTATGTAAACACTGTTTCAAACTTTGATTTGAGATATGAATATGTCTGGAATGTATAAAGCAAAATAAGACACTGTGCAGAAATATTGAAGACAGTCTGAAATTTGTACAGAGTTAGTGTAGTTAGAGCATGATGATTTTAGAGTTATCATTGATTGGTTCACAACTGATTCATATCATTTCCAGAAAATTTGAAGATGAATATCTTCCATCCCAGACAGATGAAATATTATGAGTGAAATTTATGGAATGTGGCCATCAGCAGATGATAATTTCAGTATGTTACTTTACTCAAAGTAAACAGCTAATCAGTAAACTCTGAACTTGTGAAAGGCAATTGACTTCTGCATTTGTTTCGTGAAAATGAATACCCCTCACTGCTTGCATAGCATTACTCCCACACCATATGTTTGTTGTACCTTCTACAAAGCTTCATCATAAATGCTATCATCATACAATTTCTCCAGATCCATAAATGCCACATGTAAATCCCTCTCTTACTCTAAGTATATCTCACAATTCTTCAGAACAAACACCTGGTTCACACATATTCTAACCCCTGAAGCCACATCCCCTGCAAAAAGAAATCTGATACTTTGTGCATGCCATCATCCTCTTACTTGCCACTATCCTATAACACTTAACAGATATACTCTATAGAATTACACCTGTACAACTTGAGCATTCACCTTTGTCCCCCTTGCCTTTGTATAATGGCACTATACTGGCATTCTGCCAGTTCTCTGGCACCTCACCTTGAGCCATACATACATTGAAAATTATGACTCACCAGTCAGCAACACTGTCACCACCTTTCTTGAGAATTCAGCAGTATTCTTATCCACTCCAGCTTTTCCACACTCATCTTATGCAAGGCTGTCACCACTTCTCTTTTCACTAAACCAATTGCCATAATTCATTTTGCATACCTCCATCTCCCAAGCACCCCATATCTACCAACTTACAATCTAATACATTCACCAGTCTTTCATGTGATGCAAATTTATTTGCTTATGTCATGTAGTTGTTGTATGTAGAATGTTGTTTAAATTTTCACAAGTGCATCTTACATGACTTTAGTATTTATTGAAATGGGTTAGACAGTGACTGTTTATCAGTTTAGTAAACTGAGAAGCATCATTTGCTTAGCAAGCAGGATAGTACTATGCTCTAGTCCTGCCTTTTGGCAAAATGTTAGAAAGTGTAGTTGGAAGTAGTAGGTAGGAACATCTAGGAGGAGCATTAGGTAAAAACATTAGGTTGAAGTAGTAGGCAGGAGCAGTAGGTAGAAGTAGTGGGTAGAAACATTAGGTAGGAGCCTCAGCAAACACTGCTTTGCTAGTGGCCTGTTAAGGGTGAGGCACTAAAGGCTAAGCAGCACTGGAGTCCACCAGTTATGGCCACCCCTTGAGGGAGTTCCAATTGGAACAGGCATCAGAAGTATAGATAGATCCTTGAATCACTTATAAATGCAGAAGATCTGATATGAATAAAGATATTTGTACTTTGACAGAGAAGGCATGAGGATATATATGCTTATCACCCTGGATATGTATCCTAGTATGTGATACTTATGAACTTGGATGTTCTTAAGTCATTTCTTCTGTGGTTATTAACAGGTGTTTAAGCTATAGAGGATGACAGTGGTGGGGGAAAGGTTGTGGTGGGACATGGGGAGTGGATGATTGGTGTTTGCTGTTTTGATGATTGATGTTTCCTATTTTTTTCTTTTGTTTTTGGAAATATAATTGGCTAGCATATAGAAGGTAGTCACTGGAGAATACAGAGCACTTTGTTGATTTTCTAAGGATTTCTTTGGTGTATTTTTCTAACCAGAATAGGATTGCTTGGACTGCATTCTTCAATCCTTGTCTATTATATTAAAAAACTGGTCTCTCCATTTTTTTCTTATCAATTTTCCTTACTTTTGCTCTCCTCCTCTATGTATGTTTGCTGAAGTACACCTCATTCTTTTCAGTCTTATTTATTACTGCAAGTAAGTGGCACGTACTTCACCAGGTAAACCAACATGGAGAAAACTTCAGCATTTGACATGAGTATTGCTGTAGGGTCTTCAATACTGGAAGTTGTGGAAATGGTTAGTAACTGAAGTGTTTAGGGATTTTTTTCACCCCCTGCTGTGAATACAGGAAAAGGTGCATATATATTTATCAGTGTTATGATTTATGAATATGTATGGTATCACCATGATATCATGTACTTCCTTCAACAGGGCCGTGACAGGTACTGCATTGGGCCTGGCTATCAAAGCAGTGGTAGTGAAAAAGTATCAAGTGGATGTACAACAGATAGAAGTACTCGTGCTTCACCGTCGGTGACTCACAATAAGCATCTTGAAGGACCGGAGACCTCATCCTCATCAGGTCCAAGCAGTCATGGAAGTGGAGAACCTACATCAGAGGGACCTGAAGATTCACCAAGTGCAGCCAATGTGTCGGTTCAAACAGAATCTTCCCTGTCACTCACGGCCAGCACAGATTTACGTTCCTACCTCAACACCTCCCTTGACAATTCCCTCGACACCTCAGTTAGTGCCTCACTTGATACCTGGCAGCACTCACCTTCACTGGTCAGTATTATAACAGGAGGAGTGTCCTTCTGTGCCATTGTTTATATAAAGATGTTACATTCATACCTCATATGCCTTCTCAAGGCATATTTTTCATTTTGCATCGGCACGTATTCATCACTGCATTTGCCTTATGTTTTCATTACTGTCCTTATTCTTTTATAAATGTTCAGTTTTAAGATTTGGTGCAGGAAGAACTAGTCTTAGAAAGTAAAGAGGTAAGAATGAAGAGATAAAGCCATAGAAACAAAATTGGTGCATTTTTGTTTTTAGTTAATGTGTGTAGGATAATAGAAAACTTTTAGTTGAGATATGTACAGTATAAAAAGATCCATTTTCTTTTGATGCTTGTACATGACTCTGCATTGGGTTTCTTGGTAATGATAGGCTTATGTAGTGGATATAGAAAGGTCATGGTTAATTGGTGGATTAAATGAAACATGCTAGTATAGGCAGTGTGGGTTAGTGGTAGCCATCTGGGCATCCCAGGAACTGGAACTGGGTATATATCTATAACTGGGTAAAACTGGCAAGAAATTTTTGCCTTGTGGTATTGTGAAGGGAATTTTTCAGAGCCCAAATGTTAGGTGAAAGATATTGTTTTCCTTGTTAAGATTTAGTTCTTTTGCTAAACAAAGTTATAGATGTTAGCATTTAGGTAATTATGGTGTCTTTTGATGGTATTGGACCTCAAAAATGCAAAAAAAATCACCAGAATTCTTCACTTAGATATTTTTCCCTAAAGGAAACATTCTTTAGCATTTTTTGTGAACAAATGGTACTATCAGTGCTTTTAAGAGTTTCTTTTCCTTCACTACTGGTGCTCTAGTAGATGAAGGTCCAAGCACTGAGATACATGCTCTCTTATGCTCAAGGAGGTTACTATGTCATAGAATGACTCAAGATCTTGATAAATAGGCACCACCTTGGTTATTGAAAGCAAGGATAGATGACAGCCTTCGTAGCTCAGGTGGTTATTGGTGTATATAAACTGGATGCGGGATGGTATAACTTTTTCAATTACCTGAGTAGTTGTTTAGGAGTTATGTAAGACTGTCATATTGCATGAAGTTTTATCATTTTGATGTACATAAACCTTTGACTTTCAGGCTGAGGTAGATGAAGCTCTCTTACTGAGTGGCTCTCCTGAGGTGGCCACAAACCTCATATTAGGACGCCTTCATCCGTCCTCTGTCTTAAAGTCCACTGCCAAACTTCAGTCTTCTGGGGCAGACTCACAACATACAGAAACAGCTAGCACTACTTTAGTGCAGGGCCAGCAAACTGTGGAACGACATACAACTTCAGAATGCCAGGATACTGCCACCATAGCTTCTTTGAGCCTTAGCTTTGCCTCTGTCTCAGAAGAAGGTGGGGAAGGGTCAGGAGATGGGCTTGAAGTCTCTGAGGAAATTTTAGAAGTCTCTGAAGATGTTATTGATGGCTCTGAGGAAGATAGAACAGGCAGTTTACCCAGTGAGGTTGAGTCAGACTCACACAGAGAGGATGATAACCAAAGGTACATCACACAGATGGCATTACAACAAGTTAGAAGTCCAAGAACAAGTATTAGTGATGTTGGAAAGGGTGTGAGGGATGGAGGGGTGAGAGAAGCTAGCAGTGCAAGAGTGAGGGAAGTTCGAGATGGTGGGTTAAGAGAAAAAAGGGACATAGGAGTAAGAGACTTGCGGGAAGCATCCTGGATGTCACAGCGAGACTCTGGACGCAGCAGCAGTCATAGTGACTACCTGGATGACTATCTGGAACAGCTAACAAGCCGCTGTGGCAGTGGCCTTGGTTTAGAAGCACCTGTTTTATCCGTCACTACTTGTAAATCTGCTGTGCCAGTCACTACCAGCACCTCTTCCTCTAGACATACTAGCTCAAGTGGTACTGAAACTTCTAACCATGGAAGTTTCTCATCTCATTTTGGAATGAATGTTCCTTGCAAGCAAAAGGAAAAAGAAATTGACTCTTCAGAAGCCTGTCACGGAAAGTCTGTTGACAAGAGGGTTCTAAGTGATCACAAAGAATCCCTACAGAGTAGTAGAAAAACAGAAGTATGCCAAGGAAAGAATCTAGAAAAAGGAAGTTCTAAGGAAAGCAATAAAGAAATGAGAAGCCCAAGGGAACTGCATAGAACAAGAGATATACTGGCAGAACCTCGGTCATCATCAGCTGCATCAGAGCGGAGGGTGAGCAAGAGGAGTAGGACCCGTAGATGGTCATCTGACCAACCACTGGATCCAGGGCGCAGTGTGGGTAGCAAGTAAGTGATTTCGGGCTGACTATCAGTAGTATGCTATTGCTTTTTTCTCTCAGTCTGGGAGTCTCATGTGCTGTTTTTGTTTTTCTTATCTACTAGTGGTGGTATATTGATATTACATGATATATATTATTGCCAACTTGATATCACTGAGTTTGGCAGTGTGTCCCTTTCCAGGCAAATCAAAGGGAATGTGCAGAAGATCCTTTGACACTTAGGAAAAACATTCTCATGTTTGTATGCTGCTTCCTTTGTTAGTGAGGTTGTGCCAGGAAGACATGAAGAAAAGGCTTCAGTTGCTCACATCCATTCTCTAGCTGTCATTTGTAATGTGCTCCTTATCTGCAACCAGGCCCCACACACCTTTCTGTGGCTTCTTCCAGCTACTTCATATGTTTTAGTTCAGTCCATTGACTGCATGTCATCCTTTGTTTACCACATTACTCCAATTCACTCTGTCCTGTGCATGCCTTTCACCCTCCTGCATGTTCAGGCCCCAAGCACCAAAAGTTTATTTGCTCCTTCCTTCCATCTCCAGCTAAGTTGCCTTTTTCCATTTCCCCTCTGCTTCTGATATGTATATCCTCTTTGCAAACTTCTCCTCACTCATTCTCTTCTTATGTCCATTCCATTTCAGCACACAATCTTTAGCTCTTTCAACCATGGTCTTATTACCACACTTCTCTCTTATCCTTTTATTACTTACTTGATCAAACCACCTCATACTACATGCTGTCCTCATACATTTCATGTCCAACACATCCACCCTTTTCCTCACATTCTCATCAACAGCTCATACCTTACATTCATATGGCAACGTTGTGACTACTACACCTTCAAACATACCCATTTTTGTATCATCGATGAACAACAACTGACTCGCTTCTTAGGCCCTCTCATTCCCAACAGACTGTATACTCACCCTTCTCTCCAAAGCTCATGCAGTTACCTCCCTAACCACCCCGTCCCATAAACAAATTAAACAACCATGAGGACATCACACACCCCTGCTGCAGACCAACCTTCACTGAGAACCAGGCACTGTCGTCTCATCCTACTCGTACACATGCCTTACATCCTTGGTAAAAACTTTTCACTGCTTCTAGCAGTTTCTCCCACACAATATACTCTTAAGACCTTCCACAAAGCATCTCTGTCAACCCTATCATAGGCCTTCTTTATATCCATAAATGCTACATACAAATCCATCTGTTTTGTAAGTATTTCTCACACACATTCTTCAAAGCAAATGCCTGATCCACACATCCTCTACCACTTCTGAAGCCATAATGCTCTTCCCTAGTCTGATGCTCTGTACATGCCTTCAACCTCTCGGTCAATACCCTCCCATATAATTTCCCAGGAATATTCAACAGACTTATGCCTATGTAATTTGAACACTCACCTTTATCGCCTTTGCCTTTGTACAGTGGCACTATGCACACATTCTGCCAGTCCTCAGGAACTTCACCATGATCCATACATACATTGAATATCCTTACTAACCAATCAGCAACACAGTCACCCTCTTTCTTAGTAAATTCAACTGCAATACCATCCAAACCTGCCGCCTTGCCAGATTTCATCTTTCTCAAAGCTTTCACTACCTCTTCTCTCTTAACAAAATCATTCTGCCTGACCCTTTCACTGCACACACTACCCTGACCGAAAAACTCTACATCTGCCACTACCATCAGACACATTCAACAGACCTTCAAAACACTCCATATCCTTATTTCATCACTACCTGTTATTACTTTCCCCCTTGCCCCCTTTACCGATGTTCCCATTTGTTCTTGTCTTACGCACTTTATTCACCTCCTTCCAAAACATCCTTTTATTCTCCCTGAAGTTTAATTATACTCTTTCCCCAACTCTCAATTGCCCTCTTTTTCAACCCTTGCATCTTCCTCTTGACCTCCTGCTGCTTTCTTTTATACATCTCTCAGTCATTTGCACTCCTTCCTTGTAAATATCATCCAATTGCCTCTCTTTTCTGTTTCACTAACAATTTCATCCCACCACTCTACCCTTTCTAATCTGCCCACCTCCCACCTTTCTCATGCCAGAAGCATCTTTTGCACATGCCATCACTGCTTCCCTAAACACATCCCATTCCTTATCCACTCCCCTAATGTCATTTTCTTTCACATTTTGCCATTCTACACTCAATCTCTGCTGGTACTTCCTCACATAAGTCTCCTTTCCAAGCTCACTTACTATCACCACTCTCTTCTCCCCAACATTTTCTTTTCTTTTTTGAAAACCCCTACAAATCTTCACCTTTGCCTCTACAAGATAATGATCAGACATCCCTCCAGCTGCCCCTCTCAGCACCATAACATCCAGAAGTCTCTCTTTTACATGCCTATCAATTAACACGTTATCCAATAATGCCCTTTGACCATCTCTCCTGCTCACATACGTATACGTATTCCCAATCACCAGTGTTTTTTCAGCACAAATCCACAAGCTCTTCACCATTTCCATTCACAATTCTGAATACCCCATGTACACCAATTATACCGTCAGTAGCCACCTTACTCACCTTCGCATTTACATCACCCATCACTATTACCTGGTCTCATGCATCAAAGCTGCTGACACACTCACTCAGCTGCTTCCAAAATGCTTGCCTCTCATGATCTTTCTTCTCACGACCAGGTGCACAGGCTCCAATAATCACCCATCTTTCTCCATCCATTTTCAGTTTTACCCACATCAATCTAGAATTTACTTTCTTACACTCTGTCGCACACCCCCACATCTGCTTCAGGAGTAGTCCTACTCCTTCCTTAGCTTTTGTCCTCTCACCAACCCCTGACTTTACTCCCAAGACTTCCAAACCATTCTTTCCCTTTACCCTTGAGCTTCATTTTGCTCAGAGCCAGAACATCCAAGTTTCTCTCCTTAAACATACTACCTATCTCTCCTTTCTTCTCGTCTTGGTTACATCCACACACATTCAGACACCCCAATCTGAGCCTTTGAGGAGGATGAGCACTCCCTGCTTGACTCCTTCTTCTGTTTCCCCTTTTAGAATAAGAAATAGGAGGGAAGGGTTTCCAGCCCCCCTGCTCCTGTCCCCCTGGTGATACATGGGAAGTATTCTTTCTCCCATCTATAGGGATAGAAAGATATGGTTTATATTTCTCTTTATTATAGGAAAAATTTTTATCTTTAGCTTATCCCATATTTCTTGTGTGTTAACATAAAGTCTATTTATTGTGCTGTGTGCAAAGCATAGCAGTTATATAGGGATCACTTTGTCCATGATCTTCAACTGTCCGCCCATCTGCCTTTTGCTGTTCATCTGTCATTTGGACTCTCTTAATCTGCTCATGAAATTTTATGTAGTCGTTTCTTAGTGTCTGACAAATGGAAGGCGTAAAACCCATAACTTTCATTTGGATTTTGTCAGAGTTAGACCCCTTACAAAAGAGTTTAATCTGGAAGGCAACCTTGTTAGTAACAAAGAAAATTCCATCTTTGGCTATGATACTTAGTACATTGCAGATATTCTTTTTTATTTTCCAAACATTTCTGCCCATTATTCCACTTCCAGTAACTGTGCTGCATTGCAAGCAACACTTGTGTTACATGTAATACCCTTTTAGTTAGGTTGCATGTGTTACATGACAGGCACTTAAGAATTGCTGTGTTCACCATCATTGTCTGTCTGTTGTTTGTCTATCCATAGTCTTTTTCTCATTCCATCCCTCTGTCATCCCTCCATCTGCCTACATTATTGAGTCACACTTTAACCTGCAGCTTAACCTTGGTCAAAACTTTAAAAGTTCAAATCAGGTACTCATGAAGCTTTATACAGCTGTTACCCCTAATCTAAAAACTGAATGATATTATACTCGAAACCCATTTTGATTTTTCCTGAATTAGGTCCCAAATAAAAGGATTTGAATTGGAACTAAACCCAGCTCATAACTTCAGGAAAATTCTACCTTTATCTATGGCTGGTAATGCAAATGTATTTATCTTCCAAACAATATTTCCACCCATTATTTTTTCTTTTCTAGTACCTCTTCAGTACTTTTGGTGATACAAGTGTTCCATGGAATATCCTTCTAGTTGTATTGCCTTTGCAACATGACAGTCACTTAGGGATTTCTTTGACTGTTGTCTTTATGTCATTATTCATGAGTTGTTTACTTATCCTTGTCTGGCTGTTTTTCCACTGTCTGTCCATCTTTCATCAGTCTGTTCATCCATCTGTTATCTATCTGTCTAGCAGTTGTCTGTCCATTCCTCAGTTGTCAGTCAATTCCTCTTTGGGATTCAAACTTAACCTGTAACTTAGATTTGGCCATAACCTGAAAACAAAGTCAGATACTTATGAAACTTTGTAGAGTACGGTTGTTTCTCAGCATCAGAAGAATTAAGTGGCCCAAGACCCGTAACAGTTTAGATTCTGCATGGGTTAGGCCCTTTATAAAGAAGTTTAACCTAATACTGAACATAGCTTATAACTTAGGAAAATTCTACCTGTAAACGTGAAATTTAATACAGATGTTTTCGATACTTTCTAAGCCGTCATTCTGACCATTCGTATTTTATTTGTAATAACTATACTGAAATATAAGTGGCACAAGTGTTCCATGGAACACCCTTTTAATTTTAGTATTGTTTGTGTATTTATTATATTGTTTTCCAGGTATTTAGATAGCTACTTAGGCAACTTAACAGATGATGCCTGGCTCCAGTATCCTACTCAGCTGGCCTCCCGTCGCATGGTGTTCCTCAACTCTGATGAGTACATACATTCAGTGAGACCACAGGTTAAAAAAAAACAGGAAGATGATTCAAGCACCAAAGACCATTCAGGCAGCTCAGCATCTGAGGAAAGCAGGAAGCTTGACACATCTACTACTTCATCAACTGACCCATTTTCATCTGAAGAAATGTCACATATTCATTCTTACCAAGAGTCCAGGTTATTAACAAATAACCAAGACTTGATAACAGAGGCTTATCCAGAAAAACCACAACTCATTACCCAAACTCCTGCAGAGAATTTAGACTTGGACAGTCAGAGCATTCAGAGTATCTCATCTTCAAGTAAATCTTTACAGAAGAATGAGGTAACAGACTTATCTCTGGAGGCTCAGGAGGGTCAAGACATTAGCTTGCATGAGGCCCCAGAAACACCATCGGATAAGACAGAAACAAAGGTTAGTAGTGATGAAGGCATTGAAGTTCTTGGAAGCCCAGCAAGCACAGGGTCTGACGGGAAACTTGATGAGGTTCGTAACTCAAAAAGCCCAAGTGAGGAAGAAGTTCCTGTTGTTGATAACAAGACTGAAGTGGTTCCCCCAAGCTCCAGTCAGTTTGCTAAATTTTCCACAAGTCAGGATAGTGACAGCTTGGAAACTAAAGTCCCAACTTTAAAAACAGATGAATCATTAGGCTGTGTTGAACGCAACGAAGAGTGTTTAGAGAGTTCCTCAGAAGATAGTAGTGAAACAGAACCTAGTACTATTGTCTATGTAGAAGATTGTCCCATTGAAAGTCTTAATGAAGGACAGAAAAATTCTTCAATGGATAGTGAAGAAAGAATTAAATCCCAAGTGGAAGGTGATGATCAAGGTAATGCTCAGATGGAGAGTGTAGAACAGAACATTTTTCAGGAGGATTCTAAAGAACAAAGTAGTTTTGAGAAAGATGAAGAAGTAATAAAAAGTTTAGGTGAAAAAGACTCCACTGTATTATCTAAACACATAATGTCACCATATACAAATACTGGGGGAACATGTGATGAGATTGTAAGGCATCATCCCACAAGTTCAGATGTACAACTTACTGAAACAGCAAAACAAACTGAAGAAGTGATAGAGATTGGGATACAAAGTCCGGTGACAAACACTCAGAGAGCTAGTAGTAATGATTATGATAGGAAAAGATCACCAGACTCTGATGTCTATGATTCAGAGGAAGAGTGTTTGGTAGTCCAGGTGTATGATGGTAAGAGCATCATTTCTCATGGTGAGGTTGAGCATGGAATTGCTAAATTAGGAAAAGAAAGGGATACTGAGTTAGAGCATGGAGAGGAAGTAGTGAAAATTGTTCCTCAAAGAAGAGATAGGGTGAAGAATAATATAGCTGCTACTCATGGGATGGAACTGGTGCCAGAGAGAGGTTCAGAAGATGCCATGGGTCAGGTCTTAACTCTGCTAAGGGCTAAGCAGCAACAGGAGCTGGAGGAGCTACGATTACGGCAAGAGGAGGAAGTTAGGCAGTTTATTAGGCAGTTACAGTGTGTTTCACCTGAGCAGTTGCATGCATTCCTGACTGCTAGTACTTCCAGCAACACAGGCTTTAATGGAAGTGTAAAAGATGGATGTTTATCTGTGATGCCTCAGACTGCACTTAAAACAAACATTGTTGTTAGATCAGGTGTTGAAAATGATGATACAAGAGGTGGAAACAGACAGCTAAGGTCAAAAATGAGTGTTGAATCACTAAATGAGGCAGTTGTATGTAGTGACAGTGATGTTAAAGTTACCTCCAGTACAAGATTTTCTCTTCAAAATGTTGAAAATCTTGAGTTAAAGTTGTCAGTTACTCCTGCCCTTCCCAGTCAGATTAGAGAGCAGAAGAACTGGTCTGGTTCTCCATCTTGCACAAGTTCAAATCCAATCATTGTTACACAGTCACATCCCTCTACACATCCTCCTGTCACCACACGTCTACCTATCATGACTTTTTCACCAGACACTGCTCATCCTTCAAGTGCCAATGAAAAAGTTGAGGTTGAATCTCCTAAACCACGACCATCCAATCATACCAACCTCATGCCATCTTACTTTAGGAATGAAGAAGCAAGAAAGTCCACAGGGCAGGCAGAGAATGATGAATATATACATGATTTGAATTATCAGCCTTTTGGTCCAAAGAATCCTCAAGTGACTCATAGTCTTCATCAAGTTGCACACTTAGAGGCTTTCTCAGATGGCTCTGGGAAAAGCAGTGAAAAGTATTCTCGTACACAAAATAACAATCTTAATCTAGAATCCATTGATCCAATGAGTCTCATCAATGGGAACTGTATAAATTATGGTGATGGTATGCAGTACTACAGATTGTGTACACCTGATGAAGATGTCACCATTAGCAAAACCGTCCCACAAACCACATCGGTGGAATCCCACTATCAGTCAAATCCTGTAGAAACAGTGACCCAACCTGGATTGTTTAAATTACTAAACAGTGGCCCAAGACCCACTAGTATCACCAACCTCTTAGCTGAACATCCTGAGATGTTCAGAGAAGACACACTGGAGGTGAGCATGGAGTGCAGTGGAGATTGGGGAACATCTGAGGCAGGAATGAGAGAACACCACCGAAGTGTGAGAGATGACCTCACCATGGCTCACCAGCCTCCTGCTACTGCTGAAGGTGGACTTGACATGGTTCCAGAGAAAGAGAGTGCTGCAGATGTTTGCTTCCATCGTCTGGTGAGTGGAACAAATTTTTTTTTTTTTTTTTTTTTTTTTTTTTTTTTTTTTTGCCGCTGTCTCCCGCGTTTGCGAGGTAGCGCAAGGAAACAGACGAAAGAAATGGCCCAACCCACCCCCATACACATGTATATACATACGTCCACACACGCAAATATACATACCTACACAGCTTTCCATGGTTTACCCCAGACGCCTCACATGCCTTGATTCAATCCACTGACAGCACGTCTACCCCGGTATACCACATCGCTCCAATTCACTCTATTCCTTGCCCTCCTTTCACCCCCCTGCATGTTCAGGCCCCGATCACACAAAATCTTTTTCACTCCATCTTTCCACCTCCAATTTGGTCTCCCTCTTCTCCTCGTTCCCTCCACCTCCGACACATATATTCTCTTGGTCAATCTTTCCTCACTCATTCTCTCCATGTGCCCGAACCATTTCAAAACACCCTCTTCTGCTCTCTCAACCACGCTCTTTTTATTTCCACACATTTCTCTTACCCTTACGTTACTTACTCGATCAAACCACCTCACACCACATATTGTCCTCAAACATCTCATTTCCAGCACATCCATCCTCCTGCGCACAACTCTATCCATAGCCCACGTCTCGCAACCATACAACATTGTTGGAACCACTATTCCTTCAAACATACCCATTTTTGCTTTCCGAGATAATGTTCTCGACTTCCACACATTCTTCAAGGCTCCCAGAATTTTCGCCCCCTCCCCCACCCTATGATCCACTTCCGCTTCCATGTTTCCATCCGCTGCCAGATCCACTCCCAGATATCTAAAACACTTCACTTCCTCCAGTTTTTCTCCATTCAAACTCACCTCCCAATTGACTTGACCCTCAACCCTACTGTACCTAATAACCTTGCTCTTATTCACATTTACTCTTAACTTTCTTCTTTCACTCACTTTACCAAACTCAGTCACCAGCTTCTGCAGTTTCTCACATGAATCAGCCACCAGCGCTGTAACAAATTTTGTTGGTATTTTATGAAAGTCCAATTTTTTTTATATCCAATGTACCATACAATATTCTGCATTTTCAGTGTCTAATCATACAGATTCTTCTCATTTCTGTTCTGGGAAAGTTCACATATCCATTCATTCTGACAGCTTTCTCACATATTGCTTTCATCTTTTAAATGGCGATCCTCACATGTTGTAATTTTGTATTTGCTCTTTATGGGAAGAGAGTTTTACACTCATGGGCCACCATCTCCTATACAGTCTCTTGTTTTACAATCTCTTGAACTTACATATGCTGCCTGCATTAATCAGGTCCTCAGTCAATCTCTTTCATTCATCCGCCACTTATATACTTTGATGATATTTTGCCACATCCTTATTTACAAGTTTTTTAACTTAATTTCATGTGTGTCCACTTGTTTCCACCTTGCTCATGCAGATATTTTTGTAATTCTTTGCTTAAGATTTTTTATTAATCTAAAGTCCTTAATTGCCATATTATCATATTTCTTTCAAATTTTATCATTCTGGATACTTCCCAGATCTGACATTGTATGTTAGAAAATCCATATCTCTCTGAACAGTACTTATCAAGTATTTGTTTCAGATTCCTGTTTCATTAGTGTATAATGCACTAAATAAAGTTTGTTACTGTCCGGCAGTCATCATAAATGCTGCTATGAAACTTCTTCTCTATGCATGTAGAATTTACTCGTTAGTCCATGCTTCCGTTTGTTATTTATATTTATTTATTTATTATACTTAGTCGCTGTCTCCCACGTTAGTGAGGTAGCGCAAGGAAACAGAAGAAAGAATGACCCAACCCACCCACATACACATGTATATACATAAACGCCCACTCACACACATATACATACCTATACATTTCAACATATACATACATATACATACACAGACATATACATATATACACATGTACATATCCATACTTGCTGCCTTCATCCATTCCTGTCACCACCCCACCACACATGAAAATGGCAACCCCCTCCCCCTGCACAAGGTAGAGCCAGGAAAAGGCAGCAAAAGCCACATTCGTTCACTCTAAGTCTCTAGCTGTCATGTGTAGTGCACTGAAACCACAGCTCCCTTTCCACATCCAGGCCCCACAAAACTTTCCATAGTTTACCCCAGACGCTTCACATGCCCTGGTTCAATCCATTGACAGCACGTTGACTCCAGTATACCACATCATTCCAATTTACTCTTCCTTACACGCCTTTCATTCTCCTGTATTTTCAAGCCCCTATTGCTCAAAATCTTTTTCACTCCATCCTTCCACCTCCAGTATGGTCTCCCACTTCTCTTTCCCTTCACCTCTGGTACATATATCCTCTTTGTCAATCTTTCCTCTTTTATTCTTTCCATATGACCAAACCATTTCAATACACCCTCTTCTGGTCTCTCAACAACACTCTTTATGACCACACATCTCTTTCACTCTTTTATCACTTACTCAATCAAACCACCTCACACCACACATTGTCCTCAAACATTTTATTTCTAACACATCCACCCTCCTCCACACAACCCTATCTATAGCCCATGCCTCGCAACCATATTTTTTCTCCTGGAACACTTACTGGATGTTTGACATTTTGAACTTTTGCCATAATCTTGATATCCAACGAGATCTTGTAATCTCAATAATTGCTCCTCTTAGCATTCACTGGTAACTAATTTTTCATACACATTCTTATTAAGTTTCCTGTGATACCTTACAATATTCCTTCCATTTCCAAAATTGATTCAATTATAATTAGCCTCTCCATTCACACCCTTACCCTCACACACAAAATCGTTGATGTTATTCCACAGGCATCCACATTTTCAGTACCAGTAGCTTTAAACAATTAATTCACTGTAAATTTGTTGGCAGGAATGAAAATAATAGGTAATCAGTTTATAAGGACCTTAATTTATGATAATCATATCTGACTGATGGTCCATAAAAGCTGCAGGAAATAGTTAAGATTAAGAAACAAAATGGCATAAATATGAACATAAAGATGTTAATGATGTTAAGGCATGGTCAGTTTACTTTGCATATCATTCCAGGGTCAGAATGTGGTCTTTATGAGGGGCATTACACGCTTACAAGCCTGTATTCGGCGGTATATGACTCAGCGTCTTCTGCGTACCAAGTTTATTCAGGAGCAACTGGCAACACTAGCAGAAATTGCTAAGTTAGCACAGCAATTTCACCGTGACATCCTCACAGACAACATCCACAAAGGGGACGTTGACTTTCACAAGGCATTATACAACCAGGTGTAGTATAGTTACATTATTTGTTTCTAGGGATGAATGAAGGTTTAAGAGAATCAAATTTATTGTATCATATTTCTTCAGGACTTTCTAAGACACATCCAGTTCGGTAGGGGGTTTGTAAGCCCAGGACTGTCAGAATTATTTTGAAGATTAGGATTACCATAGTTTTATGAAGATTATTAGTATACTTTATTTGGATATCATGTCCAGAGTGCCATTGTTAATGATGTGTTCAGCTGAAAGACTGACTTGTACACCACAATATTATAGAGAATGAAATGACATATTCATTCAGATAGAAGACTCTTTCCTGAGTTTGCCATAATTTTTCATGAGTTTATTGACTATCTCTTGTTGAGCATATCATCCTGGTAGTATAAGATGCCAAAAGAAATATGTATACCCTAACATTGTGATAATTTCTTTTTATGACAGGATTTTGTTGAAATTTTCCTCTTCCCAGACTTAGTCAAAATATAAAGTATTTTGTGACTTTCATTGTTATTATTTGTTTTTATTACCTTAATTTTCATCACAGATGGTAGTAGACTGGGTAATCTTTAATGCCCTTGGTTACTTAATGAAGTATTTGTGGAACATGAGATACCAGAAAATTATATGAATCCTCTTGATGGTCCCTTTTCCTGAAATTGAAAAAAGGAGTCTATTATATATTCAGAAATTAGGAATTTTGTAAACTATTGTCTTGAACTTAATTGTTAACTGCATTAGGATGTGATTGCCCATAGGTCCTCAGTCTTACGGTTTGTATGGGTTTGCAGTTGTCTACATGAATTTGATATTTGTGTTAACAGGAATTGGTTCATGATTTTAAATTGAGTGTTTAGAACTGATAATGCTTACATTTTATATTTAGATTAACATTTCTGCAAATAAGTGCCAAAACAGTGGCCTTACTGGTCCTGAATAATCAGACAAAGGACTAAAGTTTGATATGGCACTATCTGTCTATCTATATCTATAATGCCTGTTCCCTCCAGGAACTCCCATCAAGGGGTGGCCACGCCAGAAGAGTCTCCACTTATCCCTGTGCTTACATGTGTCCTTGTAAACTCCCAGTCTTGCATTCTTTCCACATGCCCAGTACACCTCAAAGTATTACATTTCACCCACTCTACCAATCCACAACTCACTCCCTCTGCAATCCCTGCCATACCACATCTCTCATACACCCTTTCATTTCTTTCCTCATTCCATCTAGTCACACCACAAGCTCTTCTCAAATAGCTCATTTCCA
This sequence comes from Panulirus ornatus, assembly GCF_036320965.1. Classification (NCBI taxonomy): domain Eukaryota; kingdom Metazoa; phylum Arthropoda; class Malacostraca; order Decapoda; family Palinuridae; genus Panulirus; species Panulirus ornatus. Next base: position 3,800,204 of record NC_092234.1, read on the forward strand.
CAGCCTGGATTCTTGGCCTCTGTGACTTATTCCATGTCCATGTTTTGGTCAGGGTTGGAAGGACTATGCTGTCCCTAAATCCTTTCTTCACTTCCATACTTACATCTCTACCCTTAATTATTCTAAGGGACCCAATGATTCTTTGACCCAGTATTGCTCTCTCCCTTATCTCTCCTTCCATATCACCACATTTACCCAGGGCAGTTCCTAGATACTTAAATTCTCTCACTTTTTTGCAGACTTTTTCCCCACATATCCACATTATAATTTAGTACTCTTTCTCGTTTCACTTTATATGTATTTCTTAATGTTTCCACTCATACACCATTACTATACTTTTACTTGCATTTTCCTTCAATTGCCTATGCTTATACACATCATAAAACACACTTACAACCTTCTGCAACTTCTCTTCACTATCAGCAAGCAACACAGTATCATACTTCTAAGGCTCAGTCCTTTGCTCTTAATGCTACCTCGCTGATGCGGGAAATGGCGAATGTATGAAAAGAAAATATATATATATATATATATATATATATATATATATATATATATTTTTTTTTTTGCTTTGTCGCTGTCTCCCGCGTTTGCGAGGTAGCGCAAGGAAACAGACGAAAGAAAATGGCCCAACCCACCCCCATACACATGTATATACATACGTCCACACATGCAGATATACATACCTACACAGCTTTCCATGGTTTACCCCAGACGCTTCACATGCCCTGATTCAATCCACTGACAGCATGTCAACCCCGGTATACCACATCGATCCAATTCACTCTATTCCTTGCCCTCCTTTCACCCTCCTGCATGTTCAGGCCCCGATCACACAAAATCTTTTTCACTCCATCTTTCCACCTCCAATTTGGTCTCCCACTTCTCGTTCCCTCCACCTCCGACACATATATCCTCTTGGTCAATCTTTCCTCACTCATTCTCTCCATGTGCCCAAACCATTTCAAAACACCCTCTTCTGCTCTCTCAACCACGCTCTTTTTATTTCCTCACATCTCTCTTACCCTTACGTTACTTACTCGATCAAACCACCTCACACCACACATTGTCCTCAAACATCTCATTTCCAGCACATCCATCCTCCTGCGCACAACTCTATCCATAGCCCACGCCTCGCAACCTTACAACATTGTTGGAACCACTATTCCTTCAGACATACCCATTTTTGCTTTCCGAGATAATGTTCTCGACTTCCACACATTCTTCAAGGCTCCCAGGATTTTCGCCCCCTCCCCCACCCTATGATCCACTTCCGCTTCCATGGTTCCATCTGCTGCCAGATCCACTCCCAGATATCTAAAACACTTTACTTCCTCTAGTTTTTCTCCATTCAAACTTACCTCCCAATTGACTTGACCCTCAACCCTACTGTACCTAATAACCTTGCTCTTATTCACATTTACTCTTAACTTTCTTCTTTCACATACTTTACCAAACTCAGTCACCAGCTTCTGCAGTTTCTCACATGAATCAGCCACCAGCGCTGTATCATCAGCGAACAACAACTGACTCACTTCCCAAGCTCTCTCATCCCCAACAGACTTCATACTTGCCCCTCTTTCCAAAACTCTTGCATTCACCTCCCTAACAACCCCATCCATAAACAAATTAAACAACCATGGAGACATCACACACCCCTGCCGCAAACCTACATTCACTGAGAACCAATCACTTTCCTCTCTTCCTACACGTACACATGCCTTATATCCTCGATAAAAACTTTTCACTGCTTCTAACAACTTGCCTCCCACACCATATATTCTTCATACCTTCCACAGAGCATCTCTGTCAACTCTATCATATGCCTTCTCCAGATCCATAAATGCTACATACAAATCCATTTGCTTTTCTAAGTATTTCTCACATACATTCTTCAAAGCAAACACCTGATCCACACATCCTCTACCACTTCTGAAACCACACTGCTCTTCCCCAATCTGATGTTCTGTACATGCCTTCACCCTCTCAATCAATACCCTCCCATATAATTTACCAGGAATACTCAACAAACTTATACCTCTGTAATTTGAGCACTCACTCTTATCCCCTTTGCCTTTGTACAATGACACTATGCACGCATTCCGCCAATCCTCAGGCACCTCACCATGAGTCGTACATACATTAAATAACCTTACCAACCAGTCAATAATACAGTTACCCCCTTTTTTAATAAATTCCACTGCAATACCAATATATATATTTTTTTATTATTTTTATTATACCTTGTCGCTGTCTCCCGTGTCAGCGAGGTAGCACAAGGAAACAGACAAAAGAGTGGCCCAACCCACCCACATACACATGTATATACATACACGTCCACACACGCACATATACATACCTATACATTTCAACGTATACATATATATACAAACACAGACATATGCACATATACATAATTCTTACTTGCTGCCTTTATTCATTCCCGTCGCCACCCAGCCACACATGAAATGACAATCCCCTCCCCCCACATGCGCGCAAGGCAGCACTAGGAAAAGACAACAGAGGCCACATTCGTTCACACTCAGTCTCTAGTTGTCATGTATAATGCACCAAAACATATGTTTCTTTTTCTTCATACATATTCGCTATTTCCCACATCTGCGAGGTAGCATTAAGAACAGAGGAATAAATTTGAGGGAATATCCTCACTTGACCCCCTTCTCTGTTCCTTTTTTTCTTTTGGAAAAGTAAAAGAACGAGAGGGGAGGATTTCCAGCCCTCCACTCCCTCCCCTTTTAGTCGCCTTCTATGACGCACAGGGAATACGTGAGAAGTATTCTTCCTCCCCTGTCACCAGGGATAATATATATATATTATTAATAAAGGCAGCAAGTATGAATTATGTACATGTGTATATATGTATATGTCTGTGTATGTATATATATGTATATGTTGAAATATATAGGTATGTATATGTGTGTATGTGGACGTGTATGTATATGCATGTGTATGTGGGTGGGTTGGGCCATTCTTTCGTCTGTTTTCTTGCGCTACGTCACTAATGCAGGAGACAGTGACAAAGTATAATAAGATAGATATAGATAATTATTGTTCATAATTTTTTTTTTTTTTTTTTTCATACTATTCGCTATTTCCCGCGATAGCGAGGTAGCGTTAAGAACAGAGGACTGGGCCTTTGAGGGAATATCCTCACCTGGCCCTCTTCTCTGTTCCTTCTTTTGGAAAATTAAAAAAAAAAAAAAAAAACGAGAGGGGAGGATTTCCAGCCCCCCCCGCTCCCTTCCCTTTTAGTCGCCTTCTATGACACGCAGGGAATACGTGGGAAGTATTCTTTCTCCCCTATCCCCAGGGAATAAATTATTTCTTATTATACTCACACATGTACATACATAGACTCCCACACACGCACATATACATATGTACCTATACATTTAACCGTATACATATATATACATACACAGACATATATATACACATGTACACATCCACACATGCTGCTGTCATCTATTTTTTTTTTTTCATACATATTTGCCATTTTCCACGTTAGCAAGGTAGCTTTAAGAACGCAGGACTTTGCCTTAGAGAGAATATCCTCACTTGGACCCCTTCTCTGTTCCTTCTTTTGGAAAATTAAAAATGGAAGGAGAGGATTTCCAGCCTCCCACTCAGTGCCATTCCTGAAATTTACTTGGGTAAAAGTAAAAAAATTATCTACTTTGAAATGTACTCTGGTAGCAGAAGAAAAAAAAGCTTATAAATGGCCTTGGCCAAATATAATATGCACAGAACATTTCATGTAGCTTGAGAAGCAACTGATTTATGAAATTCAGAACATGCTTGTTTAGTTAAATGCTCATGCATCTTGTGTCCTATGATTGGTTGCTTCACTCATGAATGTTCTAGAATGGTCATAGAGGTTAACAGAGGATGTAGAGAAAATTTTTCACTGGTCCCCAGAAGGTTGCTTAACCGTTATGGCTGATATTATATTTCACTACTCTGTTTAATAGCCTTCATATCCCTAGCTGTATCATTTACATTGTTACTCATACTTTTCATACTCAGATCATGTAGTAAGCAGTATCATGCAGAAGTCTTCAGCATGTGGTGAAAGATTTGGTATTAGGCACATGATGCTAATGTAAACATCAGGATCTCAGTAAAGGATACTTTTATAGTTATGCATGAGAAAAATTTTATTGCTAACTATTAGATTTAAAGGAATCTTTAATTTTGTCAGAATGATTTCATGAACTTTTTTTTGTGAATGCAGATAAGATTCTCCATACTGATTGTAACTTTTAAGTGTTTTCTGTTTGTTTGTTCATGGTATTCCTACTAATTTCATTGAAATTTACATAGATAGGGTCAACATTATTATGGTGTTAATGGTCTCCATCTGCTTGTGGATATGCCCCAAGAGAAAAGTCACTTTTGACGTGGTTGTATCATTAGGCTATAATCTCATCAGTGAACTTCTCACTCCAAAGGAATCCATCCTTTCACTGCTACAGCCTTGAAACTGCAGGGCTCCTTGGGAAGGGAGCTTGGGGTTTATAATACTTATGGAAATGATAATATGCTGGTCATTTACATTATTCAATATTTTTCTTGCTTGACAATCTTTCTTTTTTTACTGTCAGTCCAGGAAATTGAACCTTAGCATTAGCACCCATTTGTATGGTCTCTCTTGCTTTCCACATTACCTTCAAGTATTTGCAAGAATGCTTAAAATGAAGGCCCTAGTCAGACTTTTTTACTTAAGTTTTTCTCAGATGATTGATAATATTACTTTAGTATAGTCTCAGAAATGCCTCTTATCTAAAGTGGTAGAATATGACATATTCCATTTTTTCTAAGGCTCCAGTCACGGACAAAAGTTCACATCAAGGTTAGTTTTTATTTGAAGTATAGAGAGAATAATGAAACGGAAAAGGGAAAGACAAGGGAAAGTATTTACGAATTTTGGAGAAAGTGAAAAACCTGTCTTTTGGAATGTGCTATGTCATAGTTATTGGGAAAGACATGAGAAGGTAGAGAGTTCCAAAGCTTCGATGTGTAAATAAGAATTATGGTTAGAGGTTAACCCCAATGCTTTTTTTTGTGTGTGTAGAAAATAGTTTCATCCCTATAATTTAGGTGCATTATTGGTGATCTAAGATTAGTTATATGTACCCTTGCCTTTATAAATGTTGATTTGTGGCATACAGTATGTGGATGTTTTGTTTTTTTGAAATTCTGTGTGTATGATGGTAAAGTTTATTTTGAATTATTTGCTAAGGTTAGCGTAATTGTCCTCAGGAGGGACTTGCTCGAGAGAGGATTCGTCGGGTATTTGTTGTCCTTACTGTTCAGGAACAGATGGCCTTCATTCGTAGAGACCGACAACTATGGCAAATGGAGCAAGAACGACAAAAGTCAAGCACCTTTCGATCTTCACCAACACACACCAGCTCATCCAGAAATAAGAATAGGCAAGAAGCACCAACAACTAGTTTAATTACATCATTTTTGAGAATGTGTTGGTATTCCCCCAGGCAGGAAGGCATCAGGTGATTTGAGCTTTTAGAAAGTAGAGTGAGTGGTTCTGAGTACATGTTTATGAACAACACTACAATATATCAGCTGATATCTAGGTCTGGAAGCTGAATCATCAAATAGCCAACAAAGCATGATACCCCTACATGTTTACCTTTACACCTCTTTGATCCAATATTTGATTGTGCTAGCAGTGGTAATCATTGTATGGTATGGATGCAAATGAAGCACTGTAGTCAGTGTACTGGAGTTTAGAGTTATTTGACATTCTCATACTGTTTTCCACTGGTATGTGATGACAACCTCCAAACTCAAAAATTTTCAAAAGTCCAAGCATTAACATTCCATATTGAGAATCTGAGCACAAAACCACAGCCAGTCACCTTGATGTCTATGTTATATACTTTTTGTTAGAATGGGACAAGATTTCTACTGTATGGAGGGAAAGGATTGTCTTTATTGAACATTGTTTAGATATAGATTTATTGTTTATATGCTGTATTTTTAGATAATAAGACTCATTTTTTCTTCAAAAAGTTGCAAATGTGAGGGATACTACTTACAGTAGAATACGGTGTCATGAAAATTCCTCTAGTAGTGGCCTCTACCACAACCACCTCATCACAGTCATCTCTACCACCACCACCACCACTTCAGCACAATCATCTCTGACACCACCATCTCCACCCCACCAGTCACCACACCAATTCCTCACAGTCATGATAATTAAAAAGGAAGAATGAAGGCCAAAAAAATACACACACACAAAAAAAATCTTGGTAACTGTATTAATTTACCTAAAAAGAGAACATCCTTTATGTGATATGACTGGAAAACTTACCTGAAAATTTGGTGATGAGAGCTTGATATTATGGTGGAGGGGGTTAGATTTGACTAAAAAGAGAGGGGCACTTGGGTGTTCATCTACAAAATTATCTGATTCACTGACTGTTTTAACTGGGTGTGAAGAAGTTGCAAGGCCTTTTGAAAAAAAAAAAAAAGCTCTGTGGCATGTCTTTTTCTTTTTGAAGTTCCCTGTAGCTACTAGAAATGTCTGTAAACTTAACAAGAAACAGAGCAAGAAATGTTGTGGAGAAGCTGCCTTAAAAGTGTTAATGTCATGGGTAGAACAAGCTAAGCATTGAGAGTGAAAATTCTGGCAGCTTAAAGAAATTAAAAAGTTGAATGACGACAACGCTCAAAATATGGGCCTCAACAGAAGTAGAGGTCCCTCCTTGTACTGTAGAAACTAGTGAAAATAGGTAGCTGCTTATAGACAGACCAATAAAAATCACATAAAGATGGACAGAGGAGCAAAGAGACTGCTTATTTGGTGAACATACTGAGTAAGTGTTTAACAGGTGTTAAAGAAAACTATTAAAAAGACATTTCTTATAGAACTTTATATGAAAGTGAAAGTTTAGATAGTGAACAACTGAATATTTACTTATGCATAGCTCAAAAGTGATTCTAAAAGTATTTAACATAAAATTCAAGAAAGTATTTTATTCAGTTTTGATACATGTGCCTCCATAGAACCAGGGGACTGTAAATTGCAACACAGATGGACAGACTTAAATTTCAGGTTTTAATGATTGGCTTTAAAGTTTGTATTTACTGTCAAAGAGTTTAAAAATTTACACCGAGAAGACTAAATGCTATTGCTAAGTGCTATAGTTACAGCACTTAAAATTGACTCCCTTTGGTCACCACCATTACCACTTCATCTTAGTCACTGCGACAAAGAACAGTACTGTGTCATACTGCTCATTCTTGTTTTCTCGTCTAAATTTCTTTAATGTATTTTTAATACTTTTCAGTGGTTTTAGTGTATTTTTTGTTACATTTTTTGCCAACATTCTTAAAAAAATGAGTGAGAGTCATTGATATTTGCTATATTCAAGGGGAAAGAAGTATATAAGAGTAAATTTGAATGTGAAGATGATTTTGATGTTTTCTCATGAAATGTCAAAAACTCTCCCAGTAGCTTAGAATAGAGGGTTGGTGATACTCAGGTAAATATAGTAGATAAGAGAAGTTGCTTTTTATAAGTTGGACAGCTGAAGGAGGGTGAGAGCAATGCATGTGAGAGGAGTGTCTCATAGATGAAATTTTTATTCTGTCAGACTTGACAGAAAGCTTTAAGATACTGATGGAGTTTTTAAAAGAGTGTACAGTTTTATTGGTATGAAGGATGGATGAAACAGTAGGATGAGTTGCAGTGTCTATTGATTTTAAGTTTATGAGAGTTAACAAGAGTAAGAAAAGAAGAAACTAGAAAAGGAGGGTTGAAAAGTTGATATCTGGTAAGGAGGAGGGCTTACTTAGTGTCTTTGGCCACTTAAATTATTTAATAAGTTTGGATGAAATATGATACAGTGTATAGGAAAAGACTTTAATACAGATGTGATGTGAAGGTGAGTTTATTGCAAAGATGCTAGATTTTCATCAATCACATCCTTAAGGCTATCTGTCTGTCTATCTATATATATCCATGATGCCTGTTCCCAAATGCATTTCATTAGTATTGTATAGAGTAATAATAACATTATGAAACAGACTAAATGATTAGAGTTTTACTCCATTTTTCATTTGACAGAAATATTGAAGATCGACCACGACCAGCTGTGGCAACAAAGACATCAGAAAAAAGACCATCTCCAACTGGATCAAGAATACAACAGGATACTAAATCTCGTGCTGTGTCTCATAAAGGCAGAACTTCTCGTCTGGTTCAGCCATCAGTCATTCATCATGCATCACCTTCACATACTAGTACAGCTGGCATTCATTCTAGTCACAGGCTCTCGCCCAGGGTCAGTAGGCTGCCAGTTCAGATGGAAAGGTCAGCTTCGCATGGAGACCACAGTGCACCGCCTCATTATCACAAGCCAGCATCACGTGTTAAGTCTCCGCAAGATGGTAGATATGGTCTTCAACCTAGTAATCGTTGTCCATCACATCCTCGTTGCAGCAGTGCTTCTCAGCTACCTAGTCGAACAGGATCCCGACAAGGCTCTCGAACTTCAGGTCATGTAGCCAATGTGACAAGAAGTATGAGCTGCATTGCTAGGAGTGCATCACATTCCAGCAGTCCACAAAGAGGTGAGCAATATCTTTATTGAATATATATATTCACCATGTATATTCTCAATGACTACTATTTTATAGCGTTTGCCGATTAGTGGTGTATATAACTCTTGTGCTGTATGTAATGACTTGCATATTTTCATCCTGCAGTTTTTTTTTAGCAAAACATTAAGTTGAAGGAACTAGTTTTTATTACTGTACAAGGAAGTTTCTAATGTGTTGAAGTATTGCTGATTGATATTAGAGATCATTTGTTAACTCTTAGCAATTTACTTTCCATTTAAAGAAACCTTTCTGTCACTCTCATAAATAAAGAAGCTAGAATTTGAAGACCAAATTGAAAATTTTACCATCAAGCGTGGTAGTGAGCTTGGGGTGCTTAGAACTTTGGCTACTTACAAAACCTTATGACAAGATTTTGCCAGAATGGTAGGGTTAACAAATAGGAGTCACCACAGGCCTTGTTTGTTGAATAATACTGTTCCTCTCCATCACCATCTACGTTACATAGTTGTCTGTCCAAGGTTGGTCATGGATTGACCTCAACCTAATCCTGGTATCTAGTTTTCTCTAATGTTTTCCATGCTGAGTTGTCTTCAGGTTTGAAACATTATTCTTAATGGCCTATGGTAGTTGCCATACATGAATATATCTTTCTCTTTTTAGGCTGAAAAATTTAAGTTCATTCAACATCTCATGATAGTTCATTTGTTCCAGTCCATCAGTTTTGCCTGTGAAGTGTTTTTGAGTTTTCTCCAACTTGTTTGCTTTTATTTGTTTGACTGATGACCATATAGCTCCGGAGTATGGGAGATAGAAAGCCAAGTATGAAAATATTAAGTACACATATAACTCCTTTATTTTATCACCTGAACTAGTTGATATTAATCAGCTAGAGAGAACCCACAAGCACTTTAGTAGTAAGACTGGGTGAGTAGAACACTTGACCTATCGTGAAAGATTGGAAGAACTTGAACTAACACAGCCTTTGAAAAAGAAGAGAAAGGTGAAAGGAAAAAAATCTTAGTATTAGAAATTTAACATTGGGAATTTTGAGTTGGTGTAGGTTGCAGATCATAAGAGGTGCTGTGAATCATTAAGGAATGTAGAGTATGGATTAAGCGCACTGCTGTGGGATGCAGATCGAGATGAGGAGGGTGTAGATCAAGATGTGGGATGTGGATCAAGTCGTAGGGTGTGGCTCAAGAGAGGGTTTGTGGGATATGGGGAAAAGAGATTGGATGTGGTTCGTGTATCAAAATGTGGGAATTGGATCAAGAGATGAGGTGTGGGGTGTGGTTTAAGAAATAGGATGTGGATCGAGAGGGGCTTTTATCAGCCTTATGTGGATAATAGGAGTCAGATGGGGAGGCTACCATGTTCTTTCCTTCATCCATCCACTTAGATTTTTATTTTCTAACATTGTTTTATATATTATCTAGTTATTATTAGTAATGATATGATTTATTCATTATCAATTGCAGTATTTTGTTGTAAAACTATCATTTGTGTATGCATGAACATTTGGTACAGAATTTTCATCAAGTGGTGACATTGGCATCATCTGGAAAAGGAGCCTTCTTCTTACCATGTAAACATATTCACTTAAGCTGACATTTTCTAGGAATGTAACCCTTAGTACAAGCAACGGTGGCCAGTTCATCCTTAGAAGGGTTTCATGGTGAAGGTAAAAGCTTAGATCATATGTTAATTTGAGTATCACCTAATTATCATAATTTTTTATTTTTATTATACTTTGTCGCTGTCTCCCGCGTTTGCGAGGTAGCGCAAGGAAACAGACGAAAGAAATGGCCCAACCCCCCCATACACATGTATATACATACGTCCACACACGCAAGTATACATACCTACACAGCTTTCCATGGTTTACCCCAGACGCTTCACATGCCTTGATTAAATCATAATACAGTATAATATTTCTTTATTCTGTCATATCTTTTTGGTCAGGATGATCAGTAAGTTGAATAACATATGTACTTTCCTCGATTCGATGCAGCTCAGCTGGTGGGACACTCGCCTCCACTAACCTTTGCAACAACACGGGTTGGAATGCATAGGGTAAAGATTAGTCTTGCATGGCGAATATCATAGTCTGTCTTTATACTAAGGCAGGCTCAAGCACAGTGTGCATTCTGCTTAAAACATGATTTCCATGATATATATATATATATATATATATATATATATATATATATATATATATATATATATATATATATCCCTGGGGATAGGGGATTAAGAATATTTCCCACGTATTCCCTGCGTGTCGTAAAAGGCGACTAAAGGGGAGGGAGCGGGGGGCTGGAAATCCTCCTCTCTCGTTTTTTTTTTTTTTTTTTTTTCTCCAAAAGAAGGAACAGAAGGGGGCCAGGTGAGGATATTCCAAAAAAGGCCCAGTCCTCTGTTCTTAAAGCTACCTCGCTAATGCGGGAAATGACGAATAGTTAAAAAAAAAAAATATATATATATATATATATATATATATATATATATATATATATATATATATATATTCTTTTTTCTTTTCTTTCGTACTATTCGCCATTTCCCACGTCAGCGAGGTAGCGTTAAGAACAGAGGAATAGGCCTTTGAGGGAACATCCTCACCTGGCCCCCTTCTCTGTTCCTTCTTTTGGAAAATTGAAAAAAACGAGAGGGGAGGATTTCCAGCCACCCGCTCCCTCCCCTTTTAGTCGCCTTCTACGACACGCAGGGAATACGTGGGAAGTATTCTTTCTCCCCTATCCCCAGGGATGATATATATATATAAATATATATATATATATATATATATATATATATATATATGTTTTTTTTTTTTTTTTTGCTTTGTCGCTGTCTCCCGCGTTTGCGAGGTAGCGCAAGGAAACAGACGAAAGAAATGGCCCAACCCACCCCCATACACATGCCTTGATTCAATCCACTGACAGCACGTCAACCCCGGTATACCACATCGCTCCAATTCACTCTATTCTTTGCCCTCCTTTCACCCTCCTGCATGTTCAGGCCCCGATCACACAAAATCTTTTTCACTCCATCTTTCCACCTCCAATTTGGTCTCCCTCTTCTCCTCGTTCCCTCCACCTCCGACACATATATCCTCTTGGTCAATCTTTCCTCACTCATTCTCTCCATGTGACCAAACCATTTCAAAACACCCTCTTCTGCTCTCTCAACCACGCTCTTTTTATTTCCACACATCTCTCTTACCCTTACGTTACTTACTCGATCAAACCACCTCACACCACACATTGTCCTCAAACATCTCATTTCCAGCACATCCATCCTCCTGCGCACAACTCTATCCATAGTCCACGCCTCGCAACCATACAACATTGTTGGAACCACTATTCCTTCAAACATACCCATTTTTGCTCTCCGAGATAATGTTCTCGACTTCCACACATTCTTCAAGGCTCCCAGAATTTTCGCCCCCTCCCCCACCCTATGATCTACTTCCGCTTCCATGGTTCCATCCGCTGCCAGATCCACTCCCAGATATCTAAAACACTTCACTTCCTCCAGTTTTTCTCCATTCAAACTCACCTCCCAATTGAATTGACCCTCAACCCTACTGTACCTAATAACCTTGCTCTTATTCACATTTACTCTTAACTTTCTTCTTTCACACACTTTACCAAACTCAGTCACCAGCTTCTGCAGTTTCTCACATGAATCAGCCACCAGCGCTGTATCATCAGCGAACAACAACTGACTCACTTCCCAAGCTCTCTCATCCCCAACAGACTTCATACTTGCCCCTCTTTCCAAAACTCTTGCATTCACCTCCCTAACAACCCCATCCATAAACAAATTAAACAACCATGGAGACATCACACACCCCTGCCGCAAACCTACATTCACTGAGAACCAATCACTTTCCTCTCGTCCTACACGTACACATGCCTTACATCCTCGATAAAAACTTTTCACTGCTTCTAACAACTTGCCTCCCACACCATATATTCTTAATACCTTCCACAGAGCATCTCTATCAACTCTATCATATGCCTTCTCCAGATCCATAAATGCTACATACAAATCCATTTGCTTTTCTAAGTATTTCTCACATACATTCTTCAAAGCAAACACCTGATCCACACATCCTCTACCACTTCTGAAACCACACTGCTCTTCCCCAATCTGATGCTCTGTACATGCCTTCACCCTCTCAATCAATACCCTCCCATATAATTTACCAGGAATACTCAACAAACTTATACCTCTGTAATTTGAGCACTCACTCTTATCCCCTTTGTCTTTGTACAATGGCACTATGCACGCATTCCGCCAATCCTCAGGCACCTCACCATGAGTCATACATACATTAAATAACCTTACCAACCAGTCAACAATACAGTCACCCCCTTTTTTAATAAATTCCACTGCAATACCATCCAAACCTGCTGCCTTGCCGGCTTTCATCTTCCGCAAAGCTTTTACTACGTCTTCTCTGTTTACCAATTCATTTTCCCTAACCCTCGCACTTTGCACACCACCTCGACCAAAACACCCTATATCTGCCACTCTATCATCAAACACATTCAACAAACCTTCAAAATACTCACTCCATCTCCTTCTCACATCACCACTACTTGTTATCACCTCCCCACTTGCGCCCTTCACTGAAGTTCCCATTTGCTCCCTTGTCTTACGCACTTTATTTACCTCCTTCCATAACATCTTTTTATTCTCCCTAAAATTTAATGATACTCTCTCACCCCAACTCTCATTTGCCCTTTTTTTCACCTCTTGCACCTTTCTCTTGACCTCCTGTCTCTTTCTTTTATACGTCTCCCACTCAATTTCATTTTTTCCCTGCAAAAATCGTCCAAATGCCTCTCTCTTCTCTTTCACTAATACTCTTACTTCTTCATCCCACCACTCACTACCCTTTCTAATCAACCCACCTCCCACTCTTCTCATGCCACAAGCATCTTTTGCGCAATCCATCACTGATTCCCTAAATACATCCCATTCCTCCCCCACTCCCCTTACTTCCATTGTTCTCACCTTTTTCCATTCTGTACTCAGTCTCTCCTGGTACTTCCTCACACAAGTCTCCTTCCCAAGCTCACTTACTCTCACCACCCTCTTCACCCCAACATTCACTCTTCTTTTCTGAAAACCCATACAAATCTTCACCTTAGCCTCCACAAGTTAATGATCAGACATCCCTCCAGTTGCACCTCTCAGCACATTAACATCCAAAAGTCTCTCTTTCGCGCGCCTGTCAATTAACACGTAATCCAATAACGCTCTCTGGCCATCTCTCCTACTTACATAAGTATACTTATGTATATCTCGCTTTTTAAACCAGGTATTCCCAATCATCAGTCCTTTTTCAGCACATAAATCTACAAGCTCTTCACCATTTCCATTTACAACACTGAACACCGCATGTATACCAATTATTCCCTCAACTGCCACATTACTCACCTTTGCATTCAAATCACCCAACACTATAACCTGGTCTCGTGCATCAAAACCACTAACACACTCATTCAGCTGCTCCCAAAACACTTGCCTCTCATGATCTTTCTTCTCATGCCCAGGTGCATATGCACCAATAATCACCCATCTCTCTCCATCAACTTTCAGTTTTACCCATATTAATCGAGAATTTACTTTCTTACATTCTATCACATACTTCCACTACTCCTGTTTCAGGAGTACTGCTACTCCTTCCCTTGCTCCTGTCCTCTCACTAACCCCTGACTTTACTCCCAAGACATTCCCAAACCACTCTTCCCCTTTACCCTTGAGCTTCGTTTCACTCAGAGCCAAAACATCCAGGTTCCTTTCCTCAAACATACTACCTATCTCTCCTTTTTTCACATCTTGGTTACATCCACACACATTTAGGCACCCCAATCTGAGCCTTCGAGGAGGATGAGCACTCCCCGCGTGACTCCTTCTTCTGTTTCCCATTTTAGAAAGTTAAAAAAAATACAAGGAGGGGAGGATATATATATATATTTTTTTTTTTTTTTTTTTTTTTTTTTATACTTTGTCGCTGTCTCCCGCGTTTGCGAGGTAGCGCAAGGAAACAGACGAAAGAAATGGCCCAACCCCCCCCATACACATGTACATACACACGTCCACACACGCAAATATACATACCTACACAGCCTTCCATGGTTTACCCCAGACGCTTCACATGCCTTGATTCAATCCACTGACAGCACGTCAACCCCTGTATACCACATCGCTCCAATTCACTCTATTCCTTGCCCTCCTTTCACCCTCCTGCATGTTCAGGCCCCGATCACACAAAATCCTTTTCACTCCATCTTTCCACCTCCAATTTGGTCTCCCTCTTCTCCTCGTTCCCTCCACCTCCGACACATATATCCTCTTGGTCAATCTTTCCTCACTCATTCTCTCCATGTGCCCAAACCATTTCAAAACACCCTCTTCTGCTCTCTCAACCACGCTCTTTTTATTTCCACACATCTCTCTTACCCTTACGTTGCTTACTCGATCAAACCACCTCACACCACACATTGTCCTCAAACATCTCATTTCCAGCACATCCATCCTCCTGCGCACAACTCTATCCATAGCCCACGCCTCGCAACCATACAACATTGTTGGAACTACTATTCCTTCAAACATACCCATTTTTGCTTTCCGGGATAATGTTCTCGACTTCCACACATTTTATATATATATATATATATATATATATATATATATATATATATATATATATATATATATATATATCCTGGGGATAGGGGAGAAAGAATACTTCCCACGTATTCCCTGCGTGTCGTAGAAGGCAACTAAAAGGGGAGGGAGCGGGGGGCTGGAAATCCTCCCCTCTCAATTTTTTTTAATTTTCCAAAAGAAGGAACAGAGAAGGGGGCCAGATGAGGATATTCCCTCAGTGGCCCAGTTCTCTGTTCTTAACGCTACCTCGCTAACGCGGGAAATGGCGAATAGTTTGAAAAAAAAAAAAAAAAAATATATATATATATATATATATATATATATATATATATAGAGTACACACTGCTGTTGTAAGGCCATGGCACCTGCAGATTGTGCCCAATTTTCATGAGTTTTGCTTAACACTGATACTATTTTGGCACTTCACAGTTTTGGTCCCAAAAGAGAGAGGTACATCACTTATGACTCGGTGCATGATATGCAGTACCATTTTTTCGGTGTAATCAAATGGAATTCTTGAAAAACTGATTTGTTTTTTTAAATGTTGAATACCCAGATTGGCCCTCTCTGTCAGCCTATACTCACTTCCACGCCTCTCTCTCTGACACTGTCATTTTTCACACGATCAAACTTACCTCACACTGCATGTCATCTTCATGCATTCCATTTTCTGCAAACCCATGCTCTTCCTATCCTTTGCTTTCAAAGTCCAAGATGCATCCATACAACACTTTTAGGTCTGCTAGACCTTCAAACATACCCATTTTTGCCCATATGTACACATACCTATCCTTAAATACAATGGATCTTTGTTCCCTTTTACACCTTTTGACTCAATTCAGCCCCAATAGTTCCATTTCCTGCCACATCCTATCATGGATACATAAAGCACTCCACTTCCTCTAGTCCCTCCCCATTTGAAGGTACACTGCAATGGTCCTGATTTACCCATTTGCTGTGCCTCATTATATTACTTTATTCCACTTTTTACTGTCTACATCCTTCTGTTACTTAAACTTCAAAACTCTGTAACCAACTTTTATAGTGTCTTTCAGGAGTCTGTCATCAGAACTGTCATCAACAAACAGCTACTGCTTTAACTCATATGCTCCCTATCCCCCACCCAAGCATATTGCAAATCCACTTTTAGATCTAAGTCCCTCACATGGACTCTCTCACAACCATAACAGTCCTATTAAACAGCCATTGCAACATCACACTTTCATGACATAGACCCATACTGGAAACCACACAACTTTCTATCCTCCTACTTGCACATATACCCTACTGTCATATTTAACACTTCTCATTGCATTTAGCTTCTTCCCATATAACCTTATATCTGTAGCACCTTTTGTAGGTCGAATCTGTCAATCTTGTTTTAGGCCTTCTTCAGATTCTGTAATACAACATAAGGTTTTCTCTTTCTCCAAGTATTTTTAAAGCATTCCTCACTGCAAAAACCTTATCCACACATCGTTTACCTCTTGAAACCTTATTGCTCCTTCCATAGTCACCTGTTCTGTGCATAACACCATCTCAGTCAACAGTCCCATACACCTTACCATGTATATTCAGCAGACTTACACCTTTATGATAATGGTTTTCATTTTTGTTCTTGCCTTTATACCAGGGCATTATACAAACACTGTGCTAGTCCTTAGATGGCTCACCTTGGGGAATACACATCATAAGCAGCCTATCTGCATTCTCATCCACTACCAGCACTTTACCATCTATCATTTTTCATAAGGCTTCCACTACCTCCTTTCTTTGTACCAGCCTATTTGCCATGACATTTTCTGCCTCTCGCCTCATTCCATGCACAGCTTATTTACCTTCTCATCTTTAATCATCTTATTCTATGAAGTTCATTGATACTGATTCCCATGTCTCATTTGTCTTCATTTTCAACTCTCATACCTTTCTTTTGACCTCCTGCTGTTTTCTGATGTACTCCTCTTAATAGTACACAATCCTCTGCAGATATTGACCATACACTTCTTTTGTCTCTGTAAAATAATATGTTGATATTGTATTACACCGTCTTTCCCCACATGTCACACTAAATTTTTTGTCCACTAATCTGTAATACTGGATACTTTTTTCAGTCACTCTTTCTTTTGTTACTGATTTTTGCACAACATAGTCATCATGATAGTAAATGCATGTTCATGTATAGGTGCCACATTGCACTCTGATCACTTGCAGTTTATGAATTACTTGTATATCTTTCTGTAATCTGACTGTAATATACCTACAGAATTTCATTTTGGATTTACAGCTACACCCCCAAGATCAACCAGCAAGACATCCATAGCAGGCAGAAGACCATGGCGGTGATGGTGGCGGATGGGAGGCCCTGTTGGATGGCAGCTTGGTCAGTGGCAGCTTCGAGTCAAAACCCTGTACAATGTATCACGTGGCAAAGCTTCACGCATTATAGACCATCACAAAACAAATCTTCATCTTTATAAGCTATACATGCCACGTGGCAAAGCATTGCATGTGAAAGACTTGTAAAAGCTAAAGTTCTGTTGGGCCTCTTTGTAATGCTTATCTTGGTTGAGCTTAATGATGAATGGAGTCCCACAGGATAAGTATGAGACTTAGCCTATGTGTGGAAAAACACTATATTTACCCGTTTATAATGCATATCATGATGAAAATGTTCATATATATGAAAGATTTATTAATCTTCCTACCATGGTTACTTTATAGCTTGATTGATGCAAAATCACACATCATTCTGTACAATTTGAAATACTTAGTTGAATAATTCCTCTATAGTGAATTTGTACAGCAAGAATATTTCTTCAACATGTGCATAAAGCATCATGTGAAAATCCAGTCTAAAAATGAGAGCCAGAGGATCATCTCTAATGTAGACCTTTCAGTCATGTCCTACCACAAATGTCAAAGCTACACTTATTGTTAAGAGTATTACTTTTTGTACAAGTAAGTGAACTCTTTATCACTCTACAACCTCTTCTGTTCTTCATGATTTTAACTCATAAAAACAGATTATGTAGTTAGGGTGACATGGAAATTGATGAGATATTGTATTAGTATATTATCTTTCTTTTTCATGGTTAATGTTATATTTCACAGGACATTGTTTTGAATGGAATAATTAAATTGTTATACTCCTTTTTGTGAATTAACGTTGCCTGCACTCATGATATGTTAAAATATTCTTAGAAAGGTGTCAAGAACTTATGATAAATTTAAGGCAAAAGCAAAAGGATGGCACACTTTTTCTTCAGTTAAAGCAGATTTACCTACATTACATAATTTTTTACAAGAAAGCAAAGAAACATGCTCCTCTAATACCTGTTGTAAACCATATGTTACTTTTTATAAGAGCAAGAAAGTTTTCAGTGGTGTAGTACTGAACACTTATATTGCAGCCTTGCTATGTATTTGGGATGTAGTATATACTATTGTTTTTTATCATACATAATCACTGTTTCCAGCATCAGCGAGGTAGCACCAGGAAACATGAAGAATGGCCCATCCACTTATATACACTTATATACACAAAAACGCCCATATATGCACATACACAATACATATACATATCAACATATATAAACATACACATACACAGACATATACATATATACTCATGTACATATTCATTCTTGCTTGCCTTCACCCATTTCTGTCACTACCCCACTCCTCAGGGAACAGCATTGCTACCCCCTGCTTCAGTGAGGCAGCACTAGGAAAACTGACAACAAAAGGCCACATGCGTTCACACTCAGTCTCTAGCTGTCATGTGTAATGCATCAAAACCACAGCTCCCTACCCACATATAGGCCCCACAGACCTTTCCATGGTTTACCCCAGATGCTTCACATGCCCTGGTTCAGTCCATTAACAGCATGTTGACCCCAGTATACCACATTGTTTCAATTCACTCTGTTCCTTGCACACCTCTCACCCTCCTGTATATTCAGGCCCTGATCACTCAAAATCTTTTTCACTCCATCCTTCCACCTCCAATTTGGTCTTTCACTTCTTGTTCCCTCCACCTCTGACACATATATCCTCTTTGTCAATCTTTGTCATACTTTTTATTTCCACACATCTTTCTAACCCTTTCATTATTTACTTGATCAAAACACCTCACACTACATATTGTCCTCAAACATTTTCATTTCCAACACCTCCACCCTCCTCTGTACAACCCTATCTATGACCCATGCCTTGCAACCATATAGCATTGTTGGAACTGCTATTCTTTCACACATACCCATTTTTGCTCCGAAATAACATTCTCTCCTTCCACATATTCTTCATTGCTCCCACAACCTTTGCCTCCTCCCCCACCCTGTGACTCGCTTCCACTCCCATCTGCTGCTAAGTCCACTCCCAGATATCTAAAACACTTAACTTCCTCCAATTTTTCTCCATTCCAACTTGCATCCCAATTAACTTGTCCCACAACCCTGACTGAACCTAATGATCTTGCTGTTATTCACATTTACTGTGTGTCTGTTTTACCAAACACCACCTACTCAAGGTTACACCGTAAGTGAAAAGTCACCTTTGGTGAGGCTTTATCATTAGGAGTAGTGTCTTGTCAAACAACTTCTCATTCCAGAGAAGTCTACATTCCCGTGCTGCTAGAAGTAGCACAGCCTTGGGCTGTAGGAGCCTTT
The DNA here is from genome assembly GCF_036320965.1 of Panulirus ornatus. Taxonomy (NCBI): domain Eukaryota; kingdom Metazoa; phylum Arthropoda; class Malacostraca; order Decapoda; family Palinuridae; genus Panulirus; species Panulirus ornatus. Next base: position 3,820,177 of record NC_092234.1, read on the forward strand.
GAAATAGTCCAAAGTAACACCAGGACTCTCATAGAAATGGGTGCTTCCTAGCTACGTCTCTTCATTGTATATCAACTGACTGTTATATTTCTTTCTTGTATCTCCCCTGATGATGTGATTATTGCATGAAAGTGCACTTAGGAATTTATCGTGTTTCATTCCCCCATGGACTCACTACACATGACAGCCAGTGACTGTGAACAAATGTGGCCTTTTTCGTCTTTTCTTGGCACTACCTTGCTTTTGGGGGAATGCTATTTCATGTGTGGCAGGGTGGTGATGGGAATGGATGAAGGCAGCAAGTATGAATATGTATACATGTATATATGTCTGTGTATGTGTATGTTGAAATGTATATGTATGTATGTATATGTGTGTGTGTGGATGTTTATGTATATACATGTGTATGTGGGTGGGTTGGGCCATTCCTTGTCTGTTTTCTTGCACTACCTCGCTGATGCGGGAGACGGCAATTAAGTATAATAACTATATATATATATATATATATATATATATATTTTTTGCTTTGTCACTGTCTCCAGCGTTTGCGAGGTAGCGCAAGGAAACAGACGAAAGAAATGGCCCAACCCACTCCCATACACATGTATATACATACGTCCACACACGCAAATATACATACCTACACAGCCATCCATGGTTTACCCCAGACGCTTCACATGCCCTGATTCAATCCACTGACAGCACATCAACCCCGGTATACCACATCGATCCAATTCACTCTATTCCTTGCCCTCCTTTCACCCTCCTGTATGTTCAGGCCCCGATCACACAAAATCTTTTTCACTCCATCTTTCCACCTCCAATTTGGTCTCCCACTTCTCCTCGTTCCCTCCACCTCCAACACATATATCCTCTTGGTCAATCTTTCCTCACTCATTCTCTCCATGTGCCCAAACCATTTAAAAAACCCTCTTCTGCTCTCTCAACCATGCTCTTTTTATTTCCACACATCTCTCTTACCCTTACGTCACTTACTCGATCAAACCACCTCACACCACACATTGTCCTCAAACATCTCATTTCCAGCACATATATATATTTTTTTTTTTTTTTTATACTTTGTCGCTGTCTCCCGCGTTTGCGAGGTAGCGCAAGGAAACAGACGAAAGAAATGGCCCAACCCCCCCCATACACATGTATATACATACGTCCACACACGCAAATATACATACCTACACAGCTTTCCATGGTTTACCCCAGACGCTTCACATGCCCTGCTTCAATCCACTGACAGCACGTCAACCCCGGTATACCACATCGCTCCAATTCACTCTATTCCTTGCCCTCCTTTCACCCTCCTGCATGTTCAGGCCCCGATCACACAAAATCTTTTTCACTCCATCTTTCCACCTCCAATTTGGTCTCCCTCTTCTCCTTGTTCCCTCCACCTCCGACACATATATCCTCTTGGTCAATCTTTACTCACTCATCCTCTCCATGTGCCCAAACCACTTCAAAACACCCTCTTCTGCTCTCTCAACCACGCTCTTTTTATTTCCACACATCTCTCTTACCCTTACGTTACTCACTCGATCAAACCACCTCACACCACACATTGTCCTCAAACATCTCATTTCCAGCACATCCATCCTCCTGCGCACAACTCTATCCATAGCCCACGCCTCGCAACCATACAACATTGTTGGAACCACTATTCCTTCAAACATACCCATTTTTGCTTTCCAAGATAATGTTCTCGACTTCCACACATTCTTCAAGGCCCCCTGGATTTTCGCCCCCTCCCCCACCCTATGATCCACTTCCGCTTCCATGGTTCCATCCGCTGCCAGATCCACTCCCAGATATCTAAAACACTTCACTTCCTCCAGTTTTTCTCCATTCAAACTCACCTCCCAATTGACTTGACCCTCAACCCTACTGTACCTAATAACCTTGCTCTTATTCACATTTACTCTTAACTTTCTTCTTCCACACACTTTTCCAAACTCAGTCACCAGCTTCTGCAGTTTCTCACATGAATCAGCCACCAGCGCTGTATCATCAGCGAACAACGACTGACTCACTTCCCAAGCTCTCTCATCCCCAACAGACTTCATACTTGCCCCTCTTTCCAAAACTCTTGCATTTACCTCCCTAACAACCCCATCCATAAACAAATTAAACAACCATGGAGACATCACACACCCCTGCCGCAAACCTACATTCACTGAGAACCAATCACTTTCCTCTCTTCCTACACGCACACATGCCTTACATCCTCGATAAAAACTTTTCACTGCTTCTAACAACTTTCCTCCCACACCATATATTCTTAATACCTTCCACACAGCATCTCTATCAACTCTATCATATGCCTTCTCCAGATCCATAAATGCTACATACAAATCCATTTGCTTTTCTAAGTATTTCTCACATACATTCTTCAAAGCAAACACCTGATCCACACATCCTCTACCACTTCTGAAACCACACTGCTCTTCCCCAATCTGATGCTCTGTACATGCCTTCACCCTCTCAATCAATACCCTCCCATATAATTTACCAGGAATACTCAACAAACTTATACCTCTGTAATTTGAGCACTCACTCTTATCCCCTTTGCCTTTGTACAATGGCACTATGCACGCATTCCGCCAATCCTCAGGCACCTCACCATGAGTCATACATACATTAAATAACCTTACCAACCAGTCAACAATACAGTCACCCCCTTTTTTAATAAATTCCACTGCAATACCATCCAAACCTGCTGCCTTGCCGGCTTTCATCTTCCGCAAAGCTTTCACTACCTCTTCTCTGTTTACCAAATCATATATATATATATATATATATATATATATATATATATATATATATATATATATATATATATATATATATATATATATTTTTTTTTTTTTATTATACTTTGTCGCTGTCTCCCTCGTTTGCGAGGTAGCGCAAGGAAACAGACGAAAGAAATGGCCCAACCTACCCCCATACACATGTATATACATACGTCCACACACGCAAATATACATACCTACACAGCTTTCCATGGTTTACCCCAGACGCTTCACATGCCTTGATTCAATCCACTGACAGCACGTCAACCCCGGTATACCACATCGCTCCAATTCACTCTATTCCTTGCCCTCCTTTCACCCTCCTGCATGTTCAGGCCCCGATCACACAAAATCTTTTTCACTCCATCTTTCCACCTCCCATTTGGTCTCCCTCTTCTCCTCGTTCCCTCCACCTCCGACACATATATCCTCTTGGTCAATCTTTCCTCACTCATTCTCTCCATGTGCCCAAACCATTTCAAAACACCCTCTTCTGCTCTCTCAACCACGCTCTTTTTATTTCCACACATCTCTCTTACCCTTACGTTACTTACTCGATCAAACCACCTCACACCACACATTGTCCTCAAACATCTCATTTCCAGCACATCCATCCTCCTGCGCACAACTCTATCCATAGCCCACGCCTCGCAACCATACAACATTGTTGGAACCACTATTCCTTCAAACATACCCATTTTTGCTTTCCGAGATAATGTTCTCGACTTCCACACATTCTTCAAGGCTCCCAGAATTTTCGCCCCCTCCCCCACCCTATGATCTACTTCCGCTTCCATGGTTCCATCCGCTGCCAGATCCACTCCCAGATATCTAAAACACTTCACTTCCTCCAGTTTTTCTCCATTCAAACTCACCTCCCAATTGACTGGACCCTCAACCCTACTGTACCTAATAACCTTGCTCTTATTCACATTTACTCTTAACTTTCTTCTTTCACACACTTTACCAAACTCAGTCACCAGCTTCTGCAGTTTCTCACATGAATCAGCCACCAGCGCTGTATCATCAGCGAACAACAACTGACTCACTTCCCAAGCTCTCTCATCCCCAACAGACTTCACACTTGCCCCTCTTTCCAAAACTCTTGCATTCACCTCCCTAACAACCCCATCCATAAACAAATGTATATATATGTATTTATATGAGTGGATGGGCCATTCTTCATGTTTCCAGGTGCTACCTTGCTGACATGGGAAACTGATTATGTATAATAAACAAATATATATATCTTGATTCCTGCCTTGCATTATTGCATGTTTACATATTTTGTCCTCAAACATCTCATTTCCAGCACATCCATCCTCCTGCGCACAACTCTATCCATAGCCCACGCCTCGCAACCATACAACATTGTTGGAACCACTATTCCTTCAAACATACCCATTTTTGCTTTCCGAGATAATGTTCTCGACTTCCACACATTCTTCAAGGCCCCCTGGATTTTCGCCCCCTCCCCCACCCTATGATCTACTTCCGCTTCCATGGTTCCATCCGCTGCCAGATCCACTCCCAGATATCTAAAACACTTCACTTCCTCCAGTTTTTCTCCATTCAAACTCACCTCCCAATTGACTGGACCCTCAACCCTACTGTACCTAATAACCTTGCTCTTATTCACATTTACTCTTAACTTTCTTCTTTCACACACTTTACCAAACTCAGTCACCAGCTTCTGCAGTTTCTCACATGAATCAGCCACCAGCGCTGTATCATCAGCGAACAACAACTGACTCACTTCCCAAGCTCTCTCATCCCCAACAGACTTCATACTTGCCCCTCTTTCCAAAACTCTTGCATTTACCTCCCTAACAACCCCATCCATAAACAAATTAAACAACCATGGAGACATCACACACCCCTGCCGCAAACCTACATTCACTGAGAACCAATCACTTTCCTCTCTTCCTACACGCACACATGCCTTACATCCTCGATAAAAACTTTTCACTGCTTCTAACAACTTTCCTCCCACACCATATATTCTTAATACCTTCCACACAGCATCTCTATCACTCTATCATAAGCCCACGCCTCGCAACCATACAACATTGTTGGAACCACTATTCCTTCAAACATACCCATTTTTGCTTTCCGAGATAATGTTCTCGACTTCCACACATTCTTCAAGGCTCCCAGAATTTTCGCCCCCTCCCCCACCCTATGATCTACTTCCGCTTCCATGGTTCCATCCGCTGCCAGATCCACTCCCAGATATCTAAAACACTTCACTTCCTCCAGTTTTTCTCCATTCAAACTCACCTCCCAATTGACTTGACCCTCAACCCTACTGTACCTAATAACCTTGCTCTTATTCACATTTACTCTTAACTTTCTTCTTTCACACACTTTACCAAACTCAGTCACCAGCTTCTGCAGTTTCTCACATGAATCAGCCACCAGCGCTGTATCATCAGCGAACAACAACTGACTCACTTCCCAAGCTCTCTCATCCCCAACAGACTTCATACTTGCCCCTCTTTCCAAAACTCTTGCATTTACCTCCCTAACAACCCCATCCATAAACAAATGTATATATATGTATTTATATGAGTGGATGGGCCATTCTTCATGTTTCCAGGTGCTACCTTGCTGACATGGGAAACTGATTATGTATAATAAACAAATATATATATCTTGATTCCTGCCTTGCATTATTGCATGTTTACATATTTTGTCCTCAAACATCTCATTTCCAGCACATCCATCCTCCTGCGCACAACTCTATCCATAGCCCACGCCTCGCAACCATACAACATTGTTGGAACCACTATTCCTTCAAACATACCCATTTTTGCTTTCCGAGATAATGTTCTCGACTTCCACACATTCTTCAAGGCTCCCAGAATTTTCGCCCCCTCCCCCACCCTATGATCTACTTCCGCTTCCATGGTTCCATCCGCTGCCAGATCCACTCCCAGATATCTAAAACACTTCACTTCCTCCAGTTTTTCTCCATTCAAACTCACCTCCCAATTGACTTGACCCTCAACCCTACTGTACCTAATAACCTTGCTCTTATTCACATTTACTCTTAACTTTCTTCTTCCACACACTTTTCCAAACTCAGTCACCAGCTTCTGCAGTTTCTCACATGAATCAGCCACCAGCGCTGTATCATCAGCGAACAACAACTGACTCACTTCCCAAGCTCTCTCATCCCCAACAGACTTCATACTTGCCCCTCTTTCCAAAACTCTTGCATTTACCTCCCTAACAACCCCATCCATAAACAAATTAAACAACCATGGAGACATCACACACCCCTGCCGCAAACCTACATTCACTGAGAACCAATCACTTTCCTCTCTTCCTACACGCACACATGCCTTACATCCTCGATAAAAACTTTTCACTGCTTCTAACAACTTTCCTCCCACACCATATATTCTTAATACCTTCCACACAGCATCTCTATCACTCTATCATAAGCCCACGCCTCGCAACCATACAACATTGTTGGAACCACTATTCCTTCAAACATACCCATTTTTGCTTTCCGAGATAATGTTCTCGACTTCCACACATTCTTCAAGGCTCCCAGAATTTTCGCCCCCTCCCCCACCCTATGATCTACTTCCGCTTCCATGGTTCCATCCGCTGCCAGATCCACTCCCAGATATCTAAAACACTTCACTTCCTCCAGTTTTTCTCCATTCAAACTCACCTCCCAATTGACTTGACCCTCAACCCTACTGTACCTAATAACCTTGCTCTTATTCACATTTACTCTTAACTTTCTTCTTCCACACACTTTTCCAAACTCAGTCACCAGCTTCTGCAGTTTCTCACATGAATCAGCCACCAGCGCTGTATCATCAGCGAACAACAACTGACTCACTTCCCAAGCTCTCTCATCCCCAACAGACTTCACACTTGCCCCTCTTTCCAAAACTCTTGCATTTACCTCCCTAACAACCCCATCCATAAACAAATTAAACAACCATGGAGACATCACACACCCCTGCCGCAAACCTACATTCACTGAGAACCAATCACTTTCCTCTCTTCCTACACGCACACATGCCTTACATCCTCGATAAAAACTTTTCACTGCTTCTAACAACTTTCCTCCCACACCATATATTCTTAATACCTTCCACACAGCATCTCTATCACTCTATCATAAGCCCACGCCTCGCAACCATACAACATTGTTGGAACCACTATTCCTTCAAACATACCCATTTTTGCTTTCCGAGATAATGTTCTCGACTTCCACACATTCTTCAAGGCTCCCAGAATTTTCGCCCCCTCCCCCACCCTATGATCTACTTCCGCTTCCATGGTTCCATCCGCTGCCAGATCCACTCCCAGATATCTAAAACACTTCACTTCCTCCAGTTTTTCTCCATTCAAACTCACCTCCCAATTGACTTGACCCTCAACCCTACTGTACCTAATAACCTTGCTCTTATTCACATTTACTCTTAACTTTCTTCTTTCACACACTTTACCAAACTCAGTCACCAGCTTCTGCAGTTTCTCACATGAATCAGCCACCAGCGCTGTATCATCATTTTATTGTACTTTGTCGCTGTCTCCCGCGTTAGCGAAGTAGCGCAAGGAAACAGACGAAAGAATGGCCCAACCCACCCACATACACGTTCACACGGACATATACGTACCTATACATCTCTACGTATACATATATATACACACACAGACATATACATATATACACATGTACACAATTCATAGTCTGCCTTTATTCATTCCCATCGCCACCCTACCCCCGCATATGGCAAGGCAAAAACTTACCATGCTTTTAGATATATTTCTTATATTTTTTTTGTTCAGACCTTTTTACATTTGCTATTCATTATAATGAATAAGGATAAAAGTTTTGAAAAACTCAGGTAAACCTTTGAGGTAAAAACATCTTAATTACTTGCTAACCTAATTGCAACCTGTCACTTTCGTATGTTGCATTTTAGAAGCGTATAAATAAAGGTAATATGCTTATCAGACCCTTCTATTTATTTTTGGAAACGTTTTTGGCTTAAGGAGAAAAAATATTCACCTGACAACGTATTACACTGATTTGTTCCTTCTCAGTAGACAATAGCAACTGTATCTAGGTGTTTTTATTATTAAATTGATCAATAACTTGCGACCCAGTTATACAGAAAAGGTAAAGTATATCTTTAAGGTGCAAGCAAATGTGATCCAGCTCACGTTTTACAGAAGGCAAAAGTGTCTTTTAAGAAATTGATCTTATACATTCCACTATTTTGACACGTTACAGTATGATTATTTGTAACAAAAAGAAATGAATCAATACAAGTGCCAAGGAAGTGTAAATGAATGCACATAGTTTGTTATTGCAAATCAAACATATAGTTAGAAAATAAATAACGAAGTTACGGGAAGAATTCAACTTAACGGCTGCGGTTCGCTACCAATTTGTTGGAAATTGAGAGTTGAGGTGAACGTTCGCTGGAAGTGGTTGCTAACGTCAAAATATGAACAGCGTCAAAGGGGACGAAGCCCAGGTGAATGACATCTTCACAATCATCTGCCACCACACCGGCAGTGTTAAAATAAGTATATTGTAAGTAGCTATAGATGGGACTTATTTTTAGGGATCTGCTCGTGTTACGTGAAGTTTGGACGTGGAACATTGTATTATTATTACTTCCAGTGTGTAGCTTTAGTCATCTTTCGTTAGGGACACAGCAGTGTGAAATTTCCATTGGTTAAAAATAACCAAAATTACTTTATGTTACCCTTTAGGTCAAGGGTACAGCACAGGAATGATACAGGGGAACGCACTAATTTAAGGACATTACAGAAATTATTTAGAAATAACGAAATGCACATGAGTGCCCTTCATAATTATACTTACTCCGGTTAATTCGACTGGCGTTGCAGTATTTAGAATGATAATGTGGTTCATGAACGTAAAAGTACTAAAGCTTTTATAGGAGTTACCAGAACTTGCAGAGGCAAAATTACCGGTTCGTATATCAATCAGTCTGCACTGGAAACAAAGTTTAGAATCGTTCAAAAAAACATCAAAAACCATCGGAAAAACGCCAACCAAACTGAACTTTAATAACACGTTTACAGATACATTGACTAACTGTAGCAGCCAGGATTGACACACACACACATATATGTATATATTCTCGAAGTGATATTTGCCTGTACTTGGTGACAGTTCTTTAGTCCCAGTGAGCCGACACTAGGGCTCCTGCCACTGTTGCCTCATATATAAGACGTGTGTATAATTGCACTGTAACATTTGTAGTATTCTTATTTATCAATTTACCGATACTGATCTGGGCCCATCGTAATTAGTATTATAGATATTGTTGAATGATGACAAGACAATCAACAATAGTATTTGTACAATTCATATAGCTGCAAATCATACGTAAAAATTTTTTTTTTTCATTTAATCTATGAATATCTGAAGTGACTGACATGTAAACCCGGAAATCTCAGCCCACCCCTTTTATGATGATTGATAGCTTTTGAACATAAAATCATCTTGGTCAGTGTTGGTCTTGACCAACCCTTATTATTAATATGATTACATCAAGTGATAATGAGACAACAGCTGATAGATTTCCCGATGATTTATCATCATAGATAAATAAAGAATACTTGTTCATTGTTTCCCCATGTTAGTGAGGTTGCACCAGGAACAGATGAAGAAAAGGTCTCCTTTGCTCGTATCCATTCTTTAGCTGTCATATTTAGTGCACATACACACACACATGCTCACATAAATATACGTACATATATAGGCAACTCTGAACTCAAAGGAAAAGGAGTACAGTCTCACTGAGTAACATCTTGCTCAAAAGTTTTTGTTTTTCCCTGCTTCTCTGTGAAGTGCAGCCTCAAAGCTGTAGAAGCCCCATAGAAGGGGTCGTGGGGTTGGATAATAATATCTAGAGGTATATTACTGGACCCCAGATGATATTTACACCATGAATAAGAAGTCACTTTTAGCAAGTTTGTATCATTGTTAGTGGATGGAAAGGAGTAGTCTCATCAAGGACCGTTTTGAAGACTAGTAAATTCATGTAATACCACAATAAAAGTTATAAACAAACTATATTTATATCTAAAGAAGCAGTGGGAACATTTGGACCAAGGAACTTTGTATACAAGGCAACAATAGCAAGTGTAGGAGTCACAAAAATCACTTCTGATGAGCATAAAGATCAATTCTGACATTAAGTGCAGCACAAGTATTGGAGAGCTCTTACCTAGTGGCATCTTGAAGTGTAAGGAAACTATTAGCTATCAGCCTTATATAACCTCCAACCAGGGCCTCTGTTTCCCAGTGTAACCCAGAGGGAAACTATTGTATTCAGTGTTTTAGAACTGCACAGAGCAATTTTATGTTTGAAATGAAGTGTTTGATGGGAGAATTATTCTAATTTTATTTTTCTGTAATATATGTAAGGCTTCATAAATGTAGGGGTAATAAAGTTAAACATTACTGAAACATATTTAGAATCAACATAACCTATGAAAGCCTTACCTAACTTCCCCCAACAGGTGATTACCTATTATTCAGTAATTCCGGTGACCACCAAATTAAATGGTTAAACTAAATTGTTGCCTTCAGAACTTCAACCTGAACTATTGTAAGAATACCGCCATTACTGTTTGTAATAGATTATCAGGTAAAGTACCAGATCAGGGACACCACAGAAATACTCATGCTTTTAATAGTACAGTATAATGGGAGAAGCCTTATTTAAGAGGGTTATATCTTGCCACTTAATTCTTTTCAAATCAACTTGGTATAATGATGCAGTTCTTTTGAAATAAAACTGGAATAATAATGCACATTCCTTTTGAAATCAACTTGGTGTAGTAACACAGACTTTCTCCTTACAGACCATGTCAACACAGCAAATAGGCAAGTGTTTGTGGATATTATGGAACTATGTGCAACTCTATGCACTAGGGGCATGGTACTTATTGAAGGAGCTTTGTATACCACACAAGAAGCCCACAGGTATGTTTACTATAAATAATTACATAATGTTATTGTTTATGAGGTTCATTGGTAAAGGGTTTGAATGAGACCAAACCTAACTAGTTTTTTCAGTCTTTCAGGCCATTTTTGCTTAAAGTTTAACTGTATGTGTACCTGAATGTATCCATTACCTTGGAAAATGCAGTCTTGATTAGTATTTCCAAATTATACTGTCTTGTAATGTCTGTTTTGTCTTTGTATGTAAAGTTTTGTCTCCCCATAGTTGTAATGTGCTTCACAAATAGATTTTTAATTTTTCTTCTTTTCACATGAGTTAGCCATACCTTCTTTCTTTAGTTCTCTTTGTTGGTACCTATTCAGAATTTTTATATTTTTGTTGCTCTCCAGTGTCCTCATCTCATTTGCCTGCTGCTGCTTATAGTGTTATTCTTCATTACTGTATATTAGTGTGGTTTTATACGTAGTGTTCCATGCCACATATTGCTTTTTAAATCCTAAGCATATTCTTTAGCTCTTTTGGATGTGGGTTTATTTGGATATCCCTGACCCTCTGGTGAAGATTAAGGTTGAATATCTTTAGAAGAGTGGGAGGTGGGTTGATTAGAAAGGGTAGTGAGTGGTGGGATGAAGAAGTAAGAGTATTAGTGAAAGAGAAGAGAGAGGCATTTGGACGATTTTTGCAGGGAAAAAATGCAATTGAGTGGGAGACGTATAAAAGAAAGAGACAGGAGGTCAAGAGAAAGGTGCAAGAGGTGAAAAAAAGGGCAAATGAGAGTCGGGGTGAGAGAGTATCATTAAATTTTAGGGAGAATAAAAAGATGTTCTGGAAGGAGGTAAATAAAGTGCGTAAGACAAGGGAGCAAATGGGAACTTCAGTGAAGGGCGCAAATGGGGAGGTGATAACAAGTAGTGGTGATGTGAGAAGGAGATGGAGTGAGTATTTTGAAGGTTTGTTGAATGTGTTTGATGATAGAGTGGCAGATATAGGGTGTTTTGGTCGAGGTGGTGTGCAAAGTGCGAGGGTTAGGGAAAATGATTTGGTAAACAGAGAAGAGGTAGTAAAAGCTTTGCGGAAGATGAAAGCCGGCAAGGCAGCAGGTTTGGATGGTATTGCAGTGGAATTTATTAAAAAAGGGGGTAACTGTATTGTTGACTGGTTGGTAAGGTTATTTAATGTATGTATGACTCATGGTGAGGTGCCTGAGGATTGGCGGAATGCGTGCATAGTGCCATTGTACAAAGGCAAAGGGGATAAGAGTGAGTGCTCAAATTACAGAGGTATAAGTTTGTTGAGTATTCCTGGCAAATTATATGGGAGGGTATTGATTGAGAGGGTGAAGGCATGTACAGAGCATCAGATTGGGGAAGAGCAGTGTGGTTTCAGAAGTGGTAGAGGATGTGTGGATCAGGTGTTTGCTTTGAAGAATGTATGTGAGAAATACTTAGAAAAGCAAATGGATTTGTATGTAGCATTTATGGATCTGGAGAGGGCATATGATAGAGTTGATAGAGATGCTGTGTGGAAGGTATTAAGAATATATGGTGTGGGAGGCAAGTTGTTAGAAGCAGTGAAAAGTTTTTATCGAGGATGTAAGGCATGTGTACGTGTAGGAAGAGAGGAAAGTGATTGGTTCTCAGTGAATGTAGGTTTGCGGCAGGGGTGTGTGATGTCTCCATGGTTGTTTAATTTGTTTATGGATGGGGTTGTTAGGGAGGTGAATGCAAGAGTTTTGGAAAGAGGGGCAAGTATGAAGTCTGTTGGGGATGAGAGAACTTGGGAAGTGAGTCAGTTGTTGTTTGCTGATGATACAGCGCTGGTGGCTGATTCATGTGAGAAACTGCAGAAGCTGGTGACTGAGTTTGGTAAAGTGTGTGAAAGAAGAAAGTTAAGAGTAAATGTGAATAAGAGCAAGGTTATTAGGTACAGTAGGGTTGAGGGTCAAGTCAATTGGGAGGTGAGTTTGAATGGAGAAAAACTGGAGGAAGTGAAGTGTTTTAGATATCTGGGAGTGGATCTGGCAGCGGATGGAAACATGGAAGCGGAAGTGGATCATAGGGTGGGGGAGGGGGCGAAAATTCTGGGGGCCTTGAAGAATGTGTGGAAGTCGAGAACATTATCTCGGAAAGCAAAAATGGGTATGTTTGAAGGAATAGTGGTTCCAACAATGTTGTATGGTTGCGAGGCGTGGACTATGGATAGAGTTGTGCGCAGGAGGATGGATGTGCTGGAAATGAGATGTTTGAGGACAATGTGTGGTGTGAGGTGGTTTGATCGAGTAAGTAACGTAAGGGTAAGAGAGATGTGTGGAAATAAAAAGAGCGTGGTTGAGAGAGCAGAAGAGGGTGTTTTGAAATGGTTTGGGCACATGGAGAGAATGAGTGAGGAAAGATTGACCAAGAGGATATATGTGTCGGAGGTGGAGGGAACGAGGAGAAGAGGGAGACCAAATTGGAGGTGGAAAGATGGAGTGAAAAAGATTTTGTGTGATCGGGGCCTGAACATGCAGGAGGGTGAAAGGAGGGCAAGGAATAGAGTGAATTGGAGCGATGTGGTATACCGGGGTTGACGTGCTGTCAGTGGATTGAATCAAGGCATGTGAAGCGTCTGGGGTAAACCATGGAAAGCTGTGTAGGTATGTATATTTGCGTGTGTGGACGTATGTATATACATGTGTATGGGGGTGGGTTGGGCCATTTCTTTCGTCTGTTTCCTTGCGCTACCTCGCAAACGCGGGAGACAGCGACAAAGCAAAAAAAAAAAAAAAAAAAAAATCTTTTGAAAAAGAAAAAATTATCCCTGGGGATAGGGGAGAAAGAATACTTCCCACATATTCCCTGCGTGTCATAGAATTCGACTGAAAGGGAGGGAGCGGGGGGCTGGAAATCCTGCCCTCGTTATTTTTTTTAATTTTCCAAAAGAAGGAACAGAGAAGGGGGCCAGGTGAAGATATTCCCTCAAAGGCCCAGTCCTCTGTTCTTAACGCTACCTCGCTAGTGCGGGAAATGGCGAATAGTTTGAAAGAAAAAAGAAAAGATCTTTTGAAAATATTGTTAGAGACTTTTTCTTTCTTTAGAAGGGTAGACAACAATTAAAAAAAATCTATTTTTACCTTGTTAAGGGGACTTGGAAGGTGGCTTGTAGTAGAATGCTTAGTTCTATTTTAGTTTCTCTGTTATTACTTAGTTTACAAAGTTATTAGTTTACAAAACGTTATTTTTACATCTGTATAAAGACACTTTAACCCTCTCATTGTGGCAGTTGTAATATACACTGTACTTTTTGTGTGTGGGATGTCAAATACTTTTAAAGTAATATAGCCTCCTTGACATCTCCATATAGACTGACCACTGTACGGAAAAAAATTCTGGTGAGAATGCATTGGATGTCACAATAAGCAAATAACGGCTTCATATTTTGCCTCAAGGCATTAGTGGGTAATTCAAGAATTTTAATCACATATGACCTAGCTACAGTGAACAAAAATTAATACTGGGGTATAGATGACCCTGCTGCAGTGATTGGATTAGCTGCTCAGAGTATTTTTATACCTTAGCAACACTTTTTTGTTTTCATCTAACCAAAGAAACACAGAATATTAAAAGTTCGTACCATGCATGACCCACACTGTCATAAGAACTGTATGGCTGCTGGCTTGAATGTAACCCTCCACAGTTATGACTTTCCTGATGCGAGTTAGTCTTGATGATTATAATTTCTGTATTACTATGGGATAGTTAACTACTGATGACCTCCAGTAAACCTGCTACAACTTCCACATTAAGAAAACTGTGTAATGATTAATAGGAAATCAGAATTGTGGGAATAAAGATCCAGGAAATTTTCAGCCTTTATTGAACCTTGTGGTTAAGTTATTGAGGTGCATACAAACATGAGGAAATCTAATGGGGATCTTGGAAAATGGATGAATGCCAGTTTACTTAATCTGCAAGACCTGGGATCTGATTGATTGGCTTTTTAAGCGTGAGGGAGGATAATGTCAGATGGTACTACTCAAGGCTGGTAAGCTTGTTACTGCTTTAGGCCAGGGTAGCAGAACTGGGAGTTCCACTGTATGTTGTAGAGATGCTGTTCTTTGGTGCAAAATTAAAGCAGGGAGGTGAGTTTGCATACATAGCTGGTAAATTCTAGGAGTCAATTTTTATAGTTTCGAGGAGTGGGAAAGAATTATATTATATTGTTTTGGGTTTACTGAATAATTTGTAACTCAGAACATTGTTAAGACGTGACATAAGACCAAAATACCCTACCCTTAGCTAACCATTAAGCTCAGAAAATGTCCTTTATTGCAGAAAAGTGCTCCTTTAAAAATGACAATCTTAAATAGAAATTTTACCCTCTCATCCATTGATATCTTTCATATCTTTAAATGGTCTCCAAACTGATTGCTGGCTTCCTTGTAGATTGACATCTAAGAGGCATACCTGCTAGTGGATACAACAGTGCATGGTTTTTTGACATTCCCTCATTAGTAAACTTACGTATCAAGTTTTTGTGGACTCTTCCCATCCCAAACTACAAAATCCGTGCACCACAAAAGGGAACTCTGCTGAAATAGAATGAACACTTGGTATCACTACCAATTTTTTTTTTTTTTCACTTTTCATTCACTGAAAGACATTTTTCAGTTTTTATCTTTTTATCTCTTTGATATTTTCCCTACATCTCTGCTTCATAATATTAGAATAAAATTTTTATGCTCTGTACATATGACATTTTTGCTCTGTACCATTATTTTTGATGTTAACAGGCCAAGTCACATAAATATTTTTGTGCGCAGGCATAATGAATCAGAGTGGGCGTGTGGCTATTGTTACTGGTGGTGGGCGTGGTATTGGCTTTGAAACAGTACGACAGTTCCTAGAACTCGACATGACTGTTATCATTGGTAAGTTACTTTTATATATTTTTTTTGTGTTCTATACTCCCATTGTGATAACACTTTCATATCTCAGGAAGTCCTGCACAGACACTTTTGTTTCACATGTTCCATTTGATTACCATGGTAAAAGTTTTAAAGGAAAGTTTATCTTTTATATTCTGTCTTGAAAAACCAGAAGAGTTGCAGTGCCCTATTTTTGTGGACGAGACAGAGTTTAAGATAATAATAGAAGTAAGGTGTAGGATTAGATTTAAAAAAGGAAGGAGCAAGGAGCCAATTGAGGATTTTTCACTATAAGGCTCTGTCATCTGCTCTTGATGCTACCTTGCTCACAGGAAATGGTGAGCATGTATGAAAAAATATACATATAAAGTGTTTGCCAAATATTCCATATCAAGTTTCATAATATGAGGATGTTTGTAAGTTTGACTATATCTTTGTTATCATTTGCAGCTGGCAGAAATGTACCAGTGCTAGAGGTGGCTATATCTGAGGTACGGGCCCAGGGTGTGAAGAGAGGAATTGCCAAGTGCCTAGAGCTGAATTTGATGAGCCTCTCATCTGTTCGGAAATTTGCCAAAGATTTCTTAGCCCTCAGTTTGCCACTTCACATTCTGGTTAACAATGGTGAGCTCTGTGATAAAAATTATGTTATAGTATCTGTTTCAAAAATCATTATCATTCTTTCTATTACTTTTCTTCAGATGATCCATTTAGATCCCCTTTCCTTGTTGGCCTGCGAACATGTATGTGCACACTTTTACCATCCTCATGGCCTCATCAGCATCATTAAGTTATCACAGTTGCTTTTCTTTCTCTCCACCTCTCATTTTGATTCTTTTGTTCTTCTCATCTATAGTTTTAGCTCAGTCCCTTAGCTTCCATGTCCTCTCCATTTTAAGCACACATCACTCACTGCTTATTTTATCAGTTTCTTTCAGTAAACTGTACAGTCATTCTTTAACACCTTCATGAATTTTTAGTTTCACATCTTTAGGAGGTTACACTACAATAATCCTTAATTTCCTCTTGATTATTTTACATTGTACCATTTGATCGTGGAAGGCATGACAGTGTAAGTGAAAGGTGTGGTAGTATGATTAAGAGAGCTACACCTTGATGGATGAGCCTTTGCTTGAATTCATGTGTAGTAAAGTATATATAGGTCATTCACACTGCTTCATGTATTGTATTATATATGGGTCATTCACACTGCTTCATATATTGTATTATCAGAGACCAGCAGTATACATGTAAATATGTATACTAAGATTCTGCATGATGATTCATCTGACTTAAAAGTTTTTCCCCAATCTTTGTAAATATTATTATTATTATTATTTATATTGATATATTATACTTTGTCGCAGTCTCCCGCGATTGCGAGGTAGCGCAAAGAAACAGACGAAAGAATGGCCCAACCCACCCACATGCATATACAATACACGTTCACACTCACACCTATACATACCTATACATTTCAATGTATACATATATATACAAACACAGACATATAAATTATATTTATTTTTTTTTTTTTTATTATACTTTGTCGCTGTCTCCCGCGTTTGCGAGGTAGCGCAAGGAAACAGACGAAAGAAATGGCCCAACCCCCCCCCATACACATGTATATACATACGTCCACACACGCAAATATACATACCTACACAGCTTTCCATTCATTATTATTATTTATATTGATATATTATACTTTGTCGCAGTCTCCCGCGATTGCGAGGTAGCGCAAAGAAACAGACGAAAGAATGGCCCAACCCACCCACATGCATATACAATACACGTTCACACTCACACCTATACATACCTATCCATTTCAATGTATACATATATATACAAACACAGACATATAAATTATATTTATTTTTTTTTTTATTATACTTTGTCGCTGTCTCCCGCGTTTGCGAGGTAGCGCAAGGAAACAGACGAAAGAAATGGCCCAACCCCCCCATACACATGTATATACATACGTCCACACACGCAAATATACATACCTACAGAGCTTTCCATGGTTTACCCCAGACGCTTCACATGCCCTGCTTCAATCCACTGACAGCACGTCAACCCCGGTATACCACATCGCTCCAATTCACTCTATTCCTTGCCCTCCTTTCACCCTCATGCATGCTCAGGCCCCGATCACACAAAATCTTTTTCACTCCATCTTTCCACCTCCAATTTGGTCTCCCTCTTCTCCTTGTTCCCTCCACCTCCGACACATATATCCTCTTGGTCAATCTTTCCTCACTCATCCTCTCCATGTGCCCAAACCACTTCAAAACACCCTCTTCTGCTCTCTCAACCATGCTCTTTTTATTTCCACACATCTCTCTTACCCTTACGTTACTCACTCGATCAAACCACCTCACACCACACATTGTCCTCAAACATCTCATTTCCAGCACATCCATCCTCCTGCGCACAACTCTATCCATAGCCCACGCCTCGCAACCATACAACATTGTTGGAACCACTATTCCTTCAAACATACCCATTTTTGCTTTCCGAGATAATGTTCTCGACTTCCACACATTCTTCAAGGCCCCCAGGATTTCCGCCCCCTCCCCCACCCTATGATCCATATAAATACATGTACATAATTCATACTTGCTGCCTTTATTCATTCCCGTTGCCACCCCGCCACGCATGAAATGACACCCCCCTCCCCCAACATGCGCGCGAGGTAGCGCTAGGAAAAGACAACAAAGGTCACATTCATTCTTTTGCTGTCATGTATAATGCACTGAAACCACAGCTCCCTTTCCACATCCAGGCCCCACAAAACTTTCCATGGTTTACCCCAGACGCTTCACATGCCCTCGTTCAATCCATTGACAGCAAGTCGACCCTGTTATACAACATCATTCCAATTCACTCTATTCCTTGCATGCCTTTCACCCTCCTGCATGTTCAGGCCCTAATTGCTCAAAATCTTTTTCACTCCATCTGTCCACCTCCAA
Organism: Panulirus ornatus; assembly: GCF_036320965.1. Taxonomy (NCBI): domain Eukaryota; kingdom Metazoa; phylum Arthropoda; class Malacostraca; order Decapoda; family Palinuridae; genus Panulirus; species Panulirus ornatus. The sequence continues at coordinate 3,838,844 of NC_092234.1, forward strand.
TTTGGTCTCCCACTTCTTGTTCCCTCCACCTCTGACACATATATCCTCTTTGTCAGTCTTTCCTCACTCATTTTCTTCATATGACCAAACCATTTCAATACACCCTCTTCTGCTCTGTCAACCACTCTCTTTTTATTACCACACATCTCTCTTACCCTTTCATTACTTACTCGATCAATCCACCTCACACCACATATTGTCCTCAAACATCTCATTTCCAACACATCCACCCTCCTCCGCACAACCCTATCTATAGCCCACGCCTCACATCCATATAACTTTGTTGGAACCCCAATTCCTTCAGACATACCCATTTTTGCTTTCCGAGATAATGTTCTTGCCTTCTACACATTCTTCATGCTCCCAGAACTTTCGCCCCCCTACCCTGTGACTCACTTCTGCTTCCACGCTTCCATCTGCTGCCAAATCCACTCCCAGATATCTAAAACACTTCACTTCCTCTAGTTTTTCTCCATTCAAACTTACCTCCCAATTGACTTGTAAATATATCGTACATTTAAGATATTTTGTGAAACTTTCTCAGAATCTTAGATGTTTGCATATCAGTTATATGGGTCAAGTAGTTAATCTCATTCAGATGCTTGCTCTTAGTTTTTGCCATGGAAGTTAAGACTAAAAATTTCAAAACCAATTTTGTTCCATCACCAACTAATTAGTACTTTATATATATATATATATAATTTTTTTTTTTTTTTGTGCCGGTCTCCCGCGTTTGCGAGGTAGCGCAAGGAAACAGACGAAAGAAATGGCCCAACCCACCCCCATACACCTGTACATACATGCACGTCCACACACGCAAACTTTATATATATGTTGATATATCACCTAGGAAAGAGTGTTACCCATAATATATTATTTCTTTGATATTGGTTATGAGTACTGAGAGACACAACTTGACCCTTGCTGGGCCATGGATGATTTATTTTTTACTATCTTTAGTCATGTGTACACAAGATCACACTGAATCTATCCATATCTTTAATGACTATCCCCTCTGGGAACTCCCTCTAGGGGGTGGCCATGGCAAAAATGTCTCCACAACTGGTGAACTCCAATGATGCTTCATAGCCTGTATTGCCTTACCATTAACAGGCCACTGGCAGAGGGCAATTCTAGTGCATCCCTTATTTTTCATACATAATTCCATCTAGATTGAACTAATGTAGCTAATGCATTCGAATTCATTTGCTTTTTATTTTCATTTACATTACCCACATTAGTGTGATTATTTCCTCCCTGTTAATGGTGATCCTTCATGTTCTTAGCAGGAATCATGTTCTGGCCATGCGAGATGACAGAAGATGGATATGAGTCACACTGGAGTGTCAATTATCTGGGCCACTTTTTGCTCACTCATCTTTTGTTTCCAACCCTGGTGGCCAGCTCATCTTTGGAAAGCCCTTCAAGGGTGGTGAATCTTACCTCATCTGTGCATTACATTGGCTCCATCAATTTTGATGATATCAATTACATGTAAGATATGTCATATGTGTTAGTTTGAGTTGGCTATTTTGAATGCACATGCTTCTGTGTTTGGCCTGCCCCTACTAATTTCATGTGCTTTATTTTTAATTTATTTTCAGAAAAATAGAATAAGGAAATGGGTTGGAATTTCCTGTTCATGTTCTTTTGTTAACAAATAATGTGGAGAGTCCAAAACTAAAACTGTATAGTGTCTCAACCATTACTGTAAACAATTGAGAATTGGTTGTGTTAGATTTTTCAAGCAAAACTGCCAAGTTGTACAAGCCTACCAATAACTGGTAGCACCTAGATTCAAGCATTCTTTGCTTGACAAACATTAGAATGCTTTTGCTCAATTTCATTATACATTTTTAAAAGCTTCTTTAGTTCAGTTAATGAAAGTATAAATACCTCTTTAGGGCATTTTAGAATGGAACTGAATGATGAGCATACACTGTCGAGCTTACATTCTCAAATATAGCTGCCTGGATTGTGTCTGCCTCCCATATATTTTCAAAAGCAATACATGGCCAAGGTTTATTGCGAATACAAATATATGACTCTTGCTGGGTGAAATCACGGTTCATCTAGATGCTGAGACTAGTGTTTTTAACTGTGTGAACACTATGAACCTTCCACAGGCATAGGAAAGGATAGTCTTTATCTTCCTGGTTGCCACTGCATTTTGGAAATATTGCATAAGGGCACTATATTTCTTCCACTTGTATTTCCAGATGGTTGGCTCTTACCTTTTTAAGGAGGATAAAGCCTAGATTCTCACCTGGAAGCAAGAAAATGTGGCTAAACCTGTAATTTCTAGTTGCAATGAGTGTTCACAATGCTATCATGCAGCTGTTTGCCAGCGCTCATGACCTCCCTGATAACGTCATCCTACAGCAAAAACCTTTCCCTGATCATGCAAGGATGACTTCTAGACCAACAGGTAACTTCCTAAGGCAAGAAGTATTGAATTAACCCCACATTTCACTTGCAAAAGGACCTGCACATTCCATCCCACAAGCCAGCTGCCCAAACCTCTGCATATGAAGGAAATGAAGTGTACACAACTCCCCTTGAGTAAGGCAGGGGAGGTTGAGAATGCTGGAGGTTGCTAGCCATTATGACTCATTTCACAGTGAAGACAATGAAACACCCAGATAGTGTAATGATCTGGGGTTGCTTTAGTACTAAGGTGCAATGGGTAGGAAGGTCCCCTCCCAATACATATTTGCCATTTCCCATGTTCACAAGGTAGCGTCAAGAACAGAGGACTGAGCCTCAGAGGGAAAATCCTCACTTGGCCTCCTTCTCTGTTCCTTCTTTTGGAAAAGCAAAAACTGAAGGGGAAGATTTCCAGCCCCTACCTCTTTTAATTATCTTCTGTGGCATGTAGGGAATACATGGGAAGTATTTAGTTATCTGTGACATGTATTCCATACATGGGAAGTATTCTTTCTCCTCTGTCCCCAAGAATAAACAAAGATGTATTTACCTAAAAACACTACAATGAATGGAAAGCAGTGCATTAAGTTGCTTGAGAACCATCTGCTTTAGTGGGTGTTCTCATTGGGTGAGGTTGTTGAGGCAGTAAAACTCGGAGAGGGGCACAGAAACACATTAAAACAATGGCTATGATGCTTTATTGGTTAAGATCCATAAATTGAGATAGCCCAGGTACAGTGAGCTACTGGAGGTGCAGGATTATGGTAAATACAAGGTAATAGGTTGAGTATTATGAAACAGTTTTGTCAGGGGTCCTGTGATGCTGGCGAGGATGCCAGATAAAGCAGGGACATGTGGGAGAAGGGTGTGGCTACTGAGTCTACATGGAGTTCCTGTAGGAGGTGGGTGTGTTACGTATTGCAGCTCCTGTAGTGTGTGGTGGCTGCTGGTTTGTGTTTGGGTTGCATGAGTGCTGTGGGCATAGCCATAGGTCCCTTATTGTTACAGCTACTGCTCATGACGGTGAAGGCGATGTCCCATGCAAGTCAAATGAAGGCACCTTGATGAAACCTGCAAAGATGAAACATTAAGAGTCATGTTGGGACATCTGCTGACAAAGGAGATGCGCTAAGGGTGGCTTGAGTCTGGAGGCACATGGCCAAGACTTAAGGTCATGGAGTGGTACAATTGTTGCCTAGAGTGAGTCAACTTCCAGACTGCCTTCCTGTGGTGATACCTGGGTATATAAGAAGCAGGAAGGTAAGGTCATCAGTTGAATATCACAAGCTCTGACTTCTCTCAATGCTGGTATACCTGAGAGTGGCTCCTCTTATGGAAAGAGTCAGGTCTCTATAATTACTGCGCCATCTTTTGATCTGCCACAGCTGAACTTTGAGTATGGACGTCAGGGGGTAATATCACAGGTGCTGCTGTAGGTTGGGCCATCAAATTCATTTCTCTTGGAATTATTAGGTGAGGTGAGGTCATCTGCTGTGACCTAGCACTAAGTAAGGGTGTTGTTAGTAAAGCAACACTTTGTAAAGTGACAGTGGGTCACTACACTACTCTACTTCCTCATTTTTTTGAGATTAAGGCTGGAATGTAGATGAGGCAAATGGTGTAGTCGGCTGGTCGTCCAGTACTGGTGGGGAGTGGAGTGGTGGGAGGTCCTGTAGTGATGCTATGATATCCCTCCCTTCTCTGTTGTGGAAGTTCACTCTGTTCAGAGGACAGGGCTTTGGACACAGTGTCTAGGTTGTAGAGGGGGAGTTTGTCCTGTAGCGCCATACTGGTAGAAGACGTTGTTACAGGGGGGTCCTTCTAGGCTGAAGGAGACAGAATCACCTGGGGTTGCAAAAGTGGCCACCAGGACCTGGCAAATACAAGTGGGAAGATGGGCAGGTGTGGGATGATGCACGATGGGTAATGGAAAAAGGACTTAGACAGCTGGGGCCAGGGAAGGTTGACAATAGCACTGTAAGGACATGTCTGAAAATCTCTCTCGGTCAACTTCCCGGGTCACCAGTTAGCAGGTGTTGTAGTTTGGTGAGCTTATTGGAGTGGCATAACTGAGAGGGAGACAGAAATATGTTAACAACAACAATGTATTATTGGTTAAGTCCATAAAGTGAAATATCCCAGGGACAATAAGTTGCGGGAGGTGCTGGATTATGGTGAAGAAGAGTTAAAGTGAGGAAGGTCAAGTAATACGAGAAAGGTTTGGCAGGGATCATGTGATGCTGGTGAGGATACCAGATAGAGCAAGAACATGTGGAAGAATTGCATGGCTGCTGAATCTTTGTGGAGCTCCTGTAGGTGGGTGTGGCATGTATCTTGGCTTCTAGAATGTGTGGCAGCTGCTAATTTGTGCTTGGGTTGCGGAAGTGCCATGGGTGTGGCCATTAGTCCCTTGTTACAGCTGCTGCTCATGACAGGAGAAGGTATGTCCCATGCAAGTTCTGCCAAAGATGGACGTAAAAGATGAGGTATCACAATGAAACCTGCCAGGAAGATGAAGTGTCAGGAGTCACATTGGGACATGTATTGACGAAGGAAATGCCCTAAGGGCAGCTTAAGTTTGAAGTCACATGGCTGAGACTTCAGGTACCGTAGTGGTACATTTGTTGTTTACAGCATGTCATCTTCCTGACTGCCTTCCTGCGGTGATACCCAAGTATGTAAGAGGTAGGATTGTCAGGTCATCAAATTTGAATGTCGCAAGCTCTGACCTATCTCCATGCTTGTGGACAGAGTGGCTCTTGTGGAAAGGTTCAGGTCATCTATAATTACAGTGGCATCTGATTTGCCACTGCTGAACATCAAGTATGGATGTCAAGGAGTAATATCACAGTTGCAACTATACTTAAGGCCACCAAACTTTTCTTTGGGGATTATTTGTTCAGGTGAGGTCACCTTCTGTGACCTGTCACCAAGTCAGGATGTCATCTGTAAAGTAACACTTTGTGGAGTGACAGTGGGTTGCTCCACTTCCTCCATGAAATTTATGGGTGTGATCCCTTATAAAGGATAGGGTCTCCTGCCATAAAGGATAGGGCCTCATGCCATAAGGCTAGAAAGACGAATTGTTTATCACAGAAATACATTCAACTGCTGGAGTGGCCTGGAAACTCCCCGGGCCACTGAAAAACTGTTGGAACCATATGAAAGTCAAGCTTGCTTTCTGCAACACCTCTCCAGTTCCTTGCCTCATTCAGGAGATCAAGAGACTATGGACCCAAAACATGGACTGAATACTTCAGGAACCTTGCCTGTTCCAAGCCCAGACATCAGCAGATGGTAATCAAGGCCAGAGGAGAGATGACAGAGCGCTTAAAAAGTGTGACATAGCCTTTGAAAGTACGTAGGGGTGGACAAGGTTTTTGTGTGGACACTATATACTTTTAACCCTTCAACCACTCTTGGAAGTACCAGGAGAGACTGAGTACAGAATGGAAAAAGGTGAGAACAAAGGAGGTAAAGGGAGTGAGGGAGGAATGGGATGTATTTAGGGAAGCAGTGATGGCTTGTGCAAAAGATGCTTGTGGCATGAGAAGCATGGGAGGTGGGCAGATTAGAAAGGGTTGTGAGTGGTGGGATGAAGAAGTAAGATTATTAGTGAAAGAGAAGAAAGAGGCATTTGGACGATTTTTGCAGGGAAATAATGCAAATGAGTGGGAGATGTATAAAAGAAAGAGGCAGGAGGTCAAGAGAAAGGTGCAAGAGGTGAAAAAGAGGGCAAATGAGAGTTGGGGTGAGAGAGTATCATTAAATTTTAGGGAGAATAAAAAGATGTTTTGGAAGGAGGTAAATAAAGTGCGTAAGACAAGGGAACAAATGGGAACTTCAGTGAAGGGGGCTAATGGGGAGGTGATAACAAGTAGTGGTGATGTGAGAAGATGGAGTGAGTATTTTGAAGGTTTGTCGAATGTGTTTGATGATAGAGTGGCAGATATAGGGTGTTTTGGTCGAGGTGGTGTGCAAAGTGAGAGGGTTAGGGAAAATGATTTGGTAAACAGAGAAGAGGTAGTAAAAGCTTTGCAGAAGATGAAAGCTGGCAAGGCAGCGGGTTTGGATGGTATTGCAGTGGAATTTATTAAAAAAGGGGGTAACTTTATTGTTGATTGGTTGGTAAGATTATTTAATGTATGTATGACTCATGGTGAGGTGCTTGAGGATTGGCAGAATGCTTGCATGGTGCCATTGTACAAAGGCAAAAGGGGCAAAGGTGAGTGCTCAAATTACAGAGGTATAAGTTTTTTGAGTATTCCTGGGAAATTATATGGGAGGGTATTGACTGAGAGGGTGAAGGCTTGTACAGGGCATCAGATTGGGGAAGAGCAGTGTGGCTTCAAAAGTGGTAGAGGATGTGTGGATCAGGTGTTTGCTTTGAAGAATGTTTGTGAGAAATACTTAGAAAAGCAAATGGATTTGTATGTAGCATTTATGGATCTGGAGAAGGCATATGATAAGAGTTGATAGAGATGCTCTGTGGAAGGTATTAAGAATATATGGTGTGGGAGGCAAGTTGTTAGAAGCGTGAAAAGCTTTTATCGAGGATGTTAGGCATGTGTATGTGTAGGAAGAGAGGAAAGTGGTTGGTTCTCAGTGAATGTAGGTTTGCGGCAGGGGTGTGTGATGTCTCCATGGTTTTGTTTAATTTGTATATGGATGGGGTTGTTAGGGAGGTGAATGCAAGAGTTTTGGAAAGGGGGACAAGTATGCTGTCTGTTGTGGATGAGAGAGCTTGGGAAGTGAGTCAGTTGTTGTTCTGATGATACAAATGATGATACAGCACTGATGGCTGATTCATGTGAGAAACTGCAGAAGCTGAGTTTGGTAAAGTGTGTGAAAGAAGAAAGTTGAGAGTAAATGTGAATAAGAGCAAGGTTATTAGGTACAGTAGGGTTGAGGGTCAAGTCAATTGGGAGGTAAGTTTGAATGGAGAAAAACTGGAGGAAGTAAAGTGTTTTAGATATCTGGGAGTGGATTTGGCAGCGGATGGAACCATGGAAGCAGAAGTGAGTCATAGGGTGGGGGAGGGGGCAAATTTTCTGGGAGCATTGAAGAATGTGTGGAAGTCGACAATTTTATCTTAGAAAGCAAATATGGGTATGTTTGAAGGAATAGTGGTTCCAACAATGTTGTATGGGTGCAAGGCGTGGGCTATGGATAGAGTTGTGCGCAGGAGGGTGGATGTGCTGGAAATGAGATGTTTGAGGACAGTATGTGGTGTGAGGTGGTTTGATTAAGTAATAATAGGGTAAGAGAGATGTGCGGTAATAAAAAAAGTGTGGTTGAGAGAGCAGAAGAGGGTGTTTTGAAATAGTTTGGTCATATGGAGAGAATGAGTGAGGAGAGATTGACAAAGAGGATATATGTGTCAGAGGTGGAGGGAACGAGGAGAAGTAGGAGACCAAATTGGAGGTGGAAGGATGGAGTGAAAAAGATTTTGAGTGATCGGGGCCTGAACATGCAGGAGGGTGAAAGGCATGCAAGGAATAGAGTGAATTGGAACGATATGATATACCGGGGTCGATGTGCTGTCAATGGATGGAACCAGGGCATGTGAAGCATCTGGGGTAAACCATGGAAAGATCTGTGGGGCCTGGGTGTGGAAAGGGAGCTGTGGTTTTGGTGCATTATTACACGACCGCTAGAGACTGAGTGTGAACGAATGTGGCCTTTATTGTCTTTTCCTAGCGCTACCTCACACACATGATGGGGGAGGGGGTAATTATTTCATGTGTGGCGGGGTGGCGATGGGAATTAATAAGGGCAGACAGTATGAATTATGTACATGTGTATATCTGTATATGTCTGGTGTTTTTTTTTTTTTCCCGCTGTCTCCCACGTTTGCGAGGTAGCGCAAGGAAACAGATGAAAGAAATGGCCCAACCCACCCCCATACCTGAGCCTTCGAGGAGGATGAGCACTCCCCGCGTGACTCCTTCTTCTGTTTCCCATTTTAGAAAGTTAGAAAATACAAGGAGGGGAGGATTTCTGGCCCCCTGCTCCCGTCCCCTCTAGTCGCCTTCTACGACACGCGAGGAATCTGGTGTGTATATATATGTATACGTTGAGATGTATAGGTATGTATATTTGCATGTGTGGATGTGTATGTATATACATGTGTATGTGGGTGGGTTGGGCCATTCTTTCATCTGTTTCCTTGCGGTACCTCGCTAACGCGGGAGACAGCGACAAAACAAAATAAATAAATAAATAAATAAATAAGTATATTTATATTTATTTTGCTTTGTCGCTGTCTCCCGCGTTTGCGAGGTAGCGCAAGGAAACAGACGAAAGAAATGGCCCAACCCACCCCCTTACACATGCATATACGCACACGTCCACACACGCAAATATACATACCTGTACATCTCAATGTACACATATATATACACACACAGACACATACATATATACCCATGTACACAATTCACACTGTCTGCCTTTATTCATTCCCATCGCCACCTTGCCACACATGGAAAACCATCCCCCTCCCCCCTCATGTGTGCGAGGTAGCGCTAGGAAAAGACAACAAAGGCCTCATTCGTTCACACTCCGTCTCTAGCTGTCATGCAATAATGCCCGAAACCACAGCTCCCTTTCCACATCCAGGCCCCACACAACTTTCCATGGTTTACCCCAGACCCTTCACATGCCCTGATTCAATCCACTGACAGCACGTCAACCCCGGTATACCACATCGATCCATTTCACTCTATTCCTTGCCTGCCTCTCACCCTCCTGCATGTTCAGGCCCCGATCACTCAAAATCTTTTTCACTCCATCTTTCCACCTCCAATTTGGTCTCCCACTTCTCCTCGTTCCCTCCACCTCTGACACACATATCCTCTTAGTCAATCTTTCCTCACTCATTCTTTCCATGTGACCAAACCATTTCAAAACACCTTCTGCTCTCTCAACCACACTCTTTTTGTTACCACACATCTCTCTTACCCTTTCATTACTTACTCCATCAAACCACCTCACACCATGTATTGTCCTCAAACATCTCATTTCCAACACATCCACCCTCCTCCACACAACCCTATCTATAGCCCACACCTCACAACCATATAATATTGTTGGAACCACTATTCCTTCAAACATACCCATTTTTGATTTCCAAGATAATGTTCTTGCCTTCCACACATTTTTCAACGCTCCCAGAACTTTCGCCCCCTCCCCCACCCTGTGACTCACTTCCTCTTCCATGGTTCCATCTGCTGCCAAATCCACTCCCAGATATCTAAAACATTTCACTTCCTCCAGTTTTTCTCCATTCAAACTTACCTCCCAGCTGACTTGTCCCTCAACCCTACTGTACCTAATAACCTTGCTCTTATTCACATTTACTCTCAGCTTTCTTCTTTCACACACTTTATCAAACTCAGTCACCAGCGCTGTATCATCAGCGAACAACAACTGGCTCGCTTCCCAAGACCTCTCATCCACAACAGACTGCATACTTGCCCCTCTCTCCAAAATTTTTGCGTTCACCTCCCTAACAACCCCATCCATAAACAAATTAAACAACCATGGAGACATCACACACCCCTGCCGCAAACCAATATTCACGGAGAACCAATCACTTTCCTCTCTTCCTACTCGTACATATGCCTTATATCCTCGATAAAAACTTTTCACTGCTTCCAGCAACTTGCCTCTTAATACCTTACACAGAGCATCTCTATCAACTCTTATCATATGCCTTCTCCAGATCCATAAATGCTACATACAGATCCATTTGTCTTTCTAAGTATTTCTCACATACATTCTTCAAAGCAGACCCCTGATCCATACATCCTCTACCGCTTCTGAAACCACACTTCTCTTCCCCAATCTAATGTTCTATGCATGCCTTCACCTTCTCAATCAATACCTTCCCATATAATTTCCCAGGAATACTCAACAAACTTATACCTCTGTAATTTGAACACTCACCTTTATCCTTTGCCTTTGTACAATGGCACTATGCATGCATTTTGCCAATCCTCAGGCACTTCACCATGAGCCATACATACATTGAATATCCTCACCAACCAGTCAACAACACAGTCACCCCCTTTTTTTTTAATAAATTCCACTGCAATACCATCCAAACCCACCGCCTTGCTGGCTTTCATCTTCTGCAAAGCTTTCACTACCTCTTCTCTGTTAACCAAATCATTCCCCTAACCCTCTCACTTCACACATGACATTGAACAAAACACCCTATATCTGCCACTCTGTCATCTAACGCATTCAACAAACCTTCAAAATACTCACTCCATCTCCTTCTCACATCACCACTACTTGTTATTATGTCCTCATTACCCCCCCTTCACTGATGGTCCCATTTGTTTTCTTGTCTTGCGCATTTTATTTACCTCCTTCCAAAACATCTTTTTATTCTCCCTGCCTGTGTAACCTCTCCACCTATATATTCATGAACTGAGAAATCCTGCCACAGTTCCAGGGCTAAGTTCTGGGTTGGGGAATAGGACACAGGTATATGGGTGCTGAATTCCTTCATAGGACATATGCTTAGTTGCCCTTTAGGAATTAAAGAAAAGAATAGGTATTACACAGTTTGTGTAGATATTGACGCCATAGCCAAATCAAAAAAGGTGTTGAGTGATTGTCAGGTCATTTCCATATGTATATATTATGTGAGGTGGGGGAGGAGATCTGTGAATATAGGTTTATTTCTGTTTGGGTGTTGATGATTGGTTATGCAGTGGTTTTGGATGAGAAAGTTTTTTTTACTTAGAGCTTATATATACATAAAATATTCAACAGGAGACACTACAGTGCTCAAGCTGCATATGCACAAAGCAAGTTAGCCCAGTTAATGTTCTCCATAACACTGGCAGATCATCAGAAAGCTTCTGGGAGAAACATCCTGATTAATGCCATTCATCCAGGTGTTGTGGCTACTGACCTGTTCCAGCATGTTGCATGGGCCAGAACTTTCCCTTTCCTGGCTAGAACCTTCCTCAAGGTAAGAGATCCATATGTAGTGCCTATGATTACCATTCAGCAAAATCCAATCCTGTGCTATTTTCTTGACAAGTATTAATGGTTCACAAAATTGTCTCTCGTGCAAACATGATTTTTCTTTCAAAGTCTGTCGTTTCCAAGAAAGGTTGATCCTGTATTGATAAAAAATGCTCAAATTCACACAATCTGTTTTTCCATTGGCATAATTTAACATGTTTTCTGATAAGGTACTGTGTGCATTTATCTTATCAGAAAAGATATTGATAATGTGACAAAAACATTTTCACTGCTGACAAATTCTGCTAGAGAATTTCATATTCTCTTAATCAGTAGTAAAATTCAAGTATACACAGAGCACATGCTGAAGTCAGAATTAAAAAATATCAGGCACATGCTATTTGCTCATTATGGAGAGTTACTGAATGAGTATGAGGGAGAAAAGAAGAAAAGGAGGGAGGAGAAAAAGAGAGAGATAGGGAGGGGAAGATGAAAGTGGTTGGGAGTGAATAAGTGAGAAAGTTATCAGGATACTTTTTTACCTAAACAACTAAATTCTCAACAACTGCAGGAGCTGTATTTTTGTTGTCTTAGTTTTGCTTTAAATATGAAGCATTTAGGAACTCAAGATTTTAGGAGCAGTTTCAGTCTTGCTCTAACTCTCAAGTGCCCCAACAAGTCAGAAGAGGAGAGAGATCTACAATAAGAAGTCCTGTCATTGGCAAGTAGTCTCCAAAAGGAATATAAAGCTCCTAGTGTCCTCCAGTGTTCTTGTTGTAAGCTTTAGTTTCACAATTTTAACAAACTGTACGGTCTTCGGCCTCCTTCTTCATAACTTTTCATGGTCTTGATGTTGTCAAGCATCAATTTCCTCTTTCTTCCTCAACATGTTTTGACTCTATATCTTTCCTCAGCCACATCCTTTATCTTTCTTCTTTTTCATAATACATGACCTATCTAGTTCTTTTGTCTTCTTACCATTGAATAAATTTATTCCTCCTCCACTTTACATTAACTTTATTGCTTTGATGTTCTACCCAACTTTTGTTCATTCTTTTCCAGGTTTACATTTCAGTGCTTTCTTTCAGTTTTAATAGTTTTTTTATTTTTTGGTTTCAAGGTCCAAGTTGTCTTTTCCTAGCGCTACCTTGCGCACATGTGGGGGGAGGGGGTTTTCATTTCATGTGTGGTGGGGTGGCGACAGGAATTAATAAGGGGAGACAGTATGAATTATGTACATGTGTATATATGTATGTGTCTGTGTGTGTATATATATGTATTCGTTGAGATGTATAGGGATATATATGTGCGTGTGTGGACGTGTATGAATATACATGTGTATGTGGGTGGGTTGGGCCATTCTTTCGTCAGTTTCCTTGCGCTACCTCGCTAACGCGGGAGATGGCGACAAAGTATAATAAATAAATATATATTTTTTTTTGTCCTGGGGTGATGTGACTATGGTTTTGCTTGAACCTAAACCAGTTAAATGAAAGAAGATACCATCTTTTGATAAATTATCTCTGATAAAGAAATTAATGAATATATACAATATTCGCTTTTCATACCCTTAAATATAATTTGGTTGGAAATGAAATGTTTCAGGACAATATGTGGTGTGAGGTGGTTTAATCAAGTAAGTAATGAAAGGGTAAGAGAGATGTGTGGTAATAAAAAGAGCGTGGTTGAGAGACCAGAAGAGGATGTATTGAAATGGTTTGGTCACATGGAGAGAATGAGTGAGGAAAGATTGACAAAGAGGATATATATATCAGAGATGGAGGGAACAAGAAGTGGGAGACCAAATTG